>NC_056744.1:534872395-534879895 GCF_019279795.1 Protopterus annectens
CACAAAGCATGCCTTTTAACCCCTCCTCCCAAAATGCAAACACCTTCTGTGTACCCCCCGAATGTCAGACTTGGACAACAGTGAAAGTAAACTGGTCACCATGCTACATTTCAACTTGTTACTGTCAAGCATATTTTATGTATTGCTTTATTTATGCATTTGTTGGCTGTGTAAATACACTAGTCCAAGGACATGTTTTAGGCATGACCCAGGATGAAAGGCATATATTGTTTTTGAAAAATACGATACAATCAATATCATACTAATCAATAATATATTGAACAAAGTAAACATATTATCATATAGAATGGTACATATGGTAAAGTAAATAGACTGGAATTGACAGTAGACATCTTACATTTACAATGTAGCACAAACAGTACAGATTGCAGGAGTTAATGAGTCATACATGTTAGCAGGTTAGGTTGGAGGTGAAGAAGGAGGTTTGATTATTATAGAATTGAAGGAGTTAGAGTGAGAATAATTAAGGAGGTAGAGGCTTTGCAGGTTGGGAGGGGTCTCCTGAGAAATATTTACAGCATATACAAATGTTTGTAAGATCTACTTATGTCAGACTAAACATTTTCAAAATTAAGTAGAGACTGGTAGGACAGTAATGGGGTAGTATCTAGCCTTTATTGAAAAAGGAATGTCATTGATGGGTATCGATTATGAATTTTTAAGAAATCTATAAAGTTGGTTGGATTACGAGTGTTACATAGGTCTAACAGTATTTTATTTTGGTTTAAAGATAGTTTAGGAAAGGAGAAAATATTTCTTCTTTGTGTCAGGTGTATAGGTGGGTAAGTTCATAGATTAGCATCTATTGACATGTATATACACAACATGCCTCCTTACCTCATCCTCAAAAGATAGCCATCTGTATACATCTGATGTCTGATTGTGAGAAATTTGAAAAAATAATGATTGCAGTAATCTATTTTAACTTATTGCTGCTAGACAGTATACTGTTCACAGAAAAGGTGCAAAATCCTTCTGTGCATACATCTGAGGTCTGACTGTGAGGAAAATTAAAAAAATAAAAATAAAAACAATAACCACACTGTCCACAGCCAGTCTCCATACAAACTTTAACAACCTTTTGTGCAGACCTCTGAGCAAGGCCAGCTGAGTCAAGCAGGGGTTCTTTTTGGTACAGGGGGAAAGGAAGCATGCTGTGTGTATATATACTAGATAACAACAATATATGTGTCCCAACTACTGTATGAGTGATATTATTTTTCCAGACATTTTCTCATGCACATACACACACTGACACTGCCCCTGTCAAGCTACAAACATAGACACACACACACACACACACACACACACACACACACACACACACACACACACACACCTGATTGTTTATTAAAAATTGTCCTAAGTAAAGTATTCTAACTTGCTTGACACTGATATACATTTGTCTTGCAAAGCCAGAATAAAGGTTGTTTAATTTAAGCAAGCAACAGTAGGCCAAGGTCAGTCAATTTTATCCTCAGACAGATCCCTGTACCCAGCATTTATAGCTACTTTATTGACTGTGTACACATCAGATGTCTAGTTGGGATAAAAATGGCCACAGTAATGAACTTATAGTTCATAGGTTCACAGGTAGGTAATAGGCTATCAGCCCAAGGGCTTAAGCAAGCCTAGCCAAAAAGGTTCCCTGGCTTACACCACCTAAGAATGTTAGTTGTGTTTCACACAATAAGTAGCAACAGAAGAGTATTACATCTTGCTTCATACATATGTACACAAATTACTCCTGCCAATCCAGAATAATGACTGCTTATGCTGACCAAAGGAAATGCCCACAACTCTGTTTTACACAAACATACACTGTAGCTAGTCACAGTAAAGTATTTCAACTCGCTTCACACAAAAAACCCTTATCCCTGCAAGGCCAAGTAATTTTTTCATCTGTGTCCTACCTGGACACACACGCACACACACACACACACACACACACACACACACACACACACACACACACACACGCACACACGCACACACACACACACACACACACACACATACACACACACACACACACGACACACACAGTATAACTTGAAACAGTAAAACATTCCAACTCATGCCACATAAATACACGTTAGTGCTTCAAAGCCAGAGTACTTAGTGTTTGACTTACACAAACCATATCAGCAGGCCAGGGTAAGGCTCATTGACTTTCATCCCCAAACAGCCTCCACTGTATTCAGCTATTATAGTGACCTTGTTGACTGTATAGTTCAGTCACAGGTCTCATTTTAATAAAGTAACGGACTGTTATTTATCTCATCTTTTTCATCATGTGCAGTAACTAGTTAAATGTCACCAACTATCCAAAATATCTTATTTTTCAACAGGAAAAAAAAGCGTACCTGACAGCACATCCCTCCACACATTGAAAAAATGTTAACAGTCTCAGTCTGTCTTTAGATATTCAACTAATTCTACTGCCACAGCAGGCAAAATAAGAATTCATCATCACTGATCTGAATTTCTTGTGTAAAGAAAAGCCTGAACCTCATCACAAGACATTTAGGGAAGTGTAGTCTACTCCACTAATCAGGCTGTTACCTAAAAATGAATCAAGACTACAAATCCTAAAATGCCTTGTGTTTGAAATGAATAAGTTTTAGTCCATGTTATGTGGACCAAAGGAACATCATGTCAAAAGAGTACCTCATAGTGTAGCCTGCTGGCCATGATGTCTGAGCAACAGCTGACATGACTGTGACAAGAAAAGGATCACCTGTTGCCAAGGGTCCTAATGCAGTAAATCAGCTCAATTGGCCTAAGGCTGTGTCTTCCTGCTAGGGGATTACATTTTGCCTTTTAAGCTACAAAGTAGCAATCATTGTAGCCACCTTTTCATAGACGTAGTAGGAAATGGGCAGGCTTTCATCTCATTCTTCAACATTCTGATTCTTGTACTGCTATTTTCCATAAGAAATCAGTGTCAGTGCAAGTTTGGTTTCTGTGCTGGACGTGATGCATATTATATTTTGCGTTTTCATTTTTCTTCACTGTTGTACAATTGTGAACTTGGTATACTTAAAGAAAAGGGAGTTGTGGTAGAGCCCCCACACTGTGGGTGCAGAGGGCTTGCTCCAATCAAAAAATGCTTTTAATTCTTATTTATTTTTTTGTCCAGTTACAAAACTTTGACTGTCTTGGTTTGTATAGTTGTAGATTCAGCCAGTGGTTATTTGATAATTTATAGCAGAATCATCCACTGCACATTTTTATTTGTCATTTTGCAGACATTCACTTCGCACTTATATAAGTTCAGCTAATATCAGTTGTACAATGCAATATAGCATAACTACTCCATTACCACAATGTTGTCAAACCTGTCTGGTCTGAAGAATACAATTTCAGCACCAGCAATTGAAAGACTTTGACTTTCAGGAAAAAAGGCAATATTTCTCAGAAATATTCAAAATACCAACATACAAGAGTTGGACAACATCACTGTGGTAATTGCAATAACTTTTAGTATATATGTAGTGATTTATCTGAGTTCAAATAATCAGCTTGCTACCCCAACAGAACAGGATCACCCTTTCTGTAATAGATATTTAAATACTAGAAGCAGAACTACTTAAAAATACAGCTGCATATTCCCCATTTCCATATAATTATAGATTTGTTGATATAATTTACAGGATACTGATAAAAATTATTCCTTTAGGGTGCACTGATACCAGTCAGTACCCTTAAGCTTTCATTTAAGGAAGCAAGGATTGTTAAGTTTAAAGCTGCAAAATGCTCCCAAAATATGCAAATCTTAAGATTATTTTCCTATATCTTAACTTTTTTAAAGCATGTCCCTACAAAGGTAAACAAAAAACACGACAGGAAAGAGAGCACAGCCGTGGTGAGTACCTGGATCCTTCTTCTTGTTATGTAACCAGCCTTCTAGAAGAAGCCGAGAACAACAACAATGATAGCACCCAGAAACCTACACAAGTGAGTATTTGTGAAAGCTTATCACTGACAGCATCACACCAAACTTCGGTTAGTTCAATTTTATGTATCAGTCAAGCACTGAAACCCAATAGAATCTGCCACAACAGTAGAGTGAAACATATGTGTTGGTATATTCCTAAGCAAGATCTGGACAGCCAAATCATCCAGGAACAGTTCAATAGTGCATCAGGATGGCACTGCCGTAATGACAGTACAACAGGAGAAAGCGAATTTCAGAAAATACAAACAGATTCCATTTGACGTGTAGACGGTAATGTTTAATCCTGCCCTGGCTCCCATCACACACACTGTACCATAAGAAAACTTGTAATATAATGAGAAAGAAAAAAAAATCAAGTATATGTTGGATCTAAAGTAGATAGGATAGGCGAAGGAATATGCTATCTTTGAAAAGTTGCAGTAGTAATCTGAGAGTGAAAGTGAGGGCTTGGTTGTTGCATCATATCATAGTGTATTGAGGTAGCTGAGAATGAATA
Source organism: Protopterus annectens (assembly GCF_019279795.1). Taxonomy (NCBI): domain Eukaryota; kingdom Metazoa; phylum Chordata; order Ceratodontiformes; family Protopteridae; genus Protopterus; species Protopterus annectens. The sequence continues at coordinate 534,876,874 of NC_056744.1, forward strand.
TAAGACACGAGGAGAAGAAGAAGAAAATCAATGGAGTAAGTGACTGGTACGTGGACAGGAATGGTCAGGAATGTAGGATTTACAGGGATTTGGATGAAGAGGATGTTAAAGCAAAGCTGCAGGACAGAGACTGTGATGTGGGGTAGAGACGAAGTGTATCAGGAAGCATGGAAGATGAGTCAGTGGTTCAGCGTATCAAGGGCAGTAGGGAATATTCACTTGGGATTACTTAGTAGATGGTACAGAGGCCTGAAAAAGGTACGAGGGAATGCCAGTGGGCTATGACAGCATGCTGGAGATGTGGGAGGAGAGACAGAAAGGCAGACAATTTACATACGTGGTGGTTCTATCATACATGAAGGATGGACTGTAATGAGGGCTATTTGGAGGGCGATTTGTAGGAAACACATAGAGGATGGCTGTTTTTTTGTCTTTTGGGGCTGGAGTCTGAGCAGCATGCATGGAAGAAAAATGAATGAGTTGCTCACAATGGGATGTATGAAGGAATATGGAAAAGAGTAGAGTGTGAAAGTGATAAAAAGGAGTTGCAAAGAATGAGAACCGATTATGGATTAGGAATATTGCAATGGGCCTGCAATAGAATGTGACGGAGATAATTAAAGAGAAAGGTGGTGAACAGGTGCAGGTGTTTGTGGAGGAAGAAAAATAGGGTAAAAGGTAACAATATAAAACGAAGCAAGAGAAACATGTGCACTTTATATATTTAGTTACTTAGTTGAATTTACTTACTAGGGTACAGTACTAATCCATGTAGACTGTTTTTAAACTCAGCCCAAGAGCAAAATTTGATTTAATGACTTGTTTAGAGCCTTACAACAGGCAAATGGAGGCTAATAGAACCAGACCCTAGACTGCAAAAAAAATTGTAGCCTTAATATGCTGCAGTAACAGTTTGCATATACTTGTGATGGATATATAAATCAGTTGAAAAAGGAATTTATTTATGCTGAAGCATATGTATTCTGAATTGAACAAAAATTATATACAGAAAAAATATAAACTTGTAAAGTGCAAGCTATGCAGCCAACAGTTTGATAAATTCAAAGGAGTTTTCACTCTCATTATACACATGTGAGCACACACACACACACACACACACACACACACACACACACACGCACGCACGCACACACGCACACACACACACACACACACACACACACACACACACACACACACACACACACACATGCACACATGCACACACCCATACCCTGTCATAATGGGTTCACTTGTATGTATACTTTTGCAGCAAAATTACTGCAGTCTTCTTGTTGTGCAGAGTAAAAATAACATAATCTTTTTTTTTCTTTAAATTCATGTTTATCATTACTGTTGATCAGATCATTTGTTGGCCCTTGGGGTGAGCCAGATCCAGAAAGGTATTATCCATATAGCCATCAGTCTCTAGTAAAGACTTAACTTTCACCATGATAATTAATTCTAGTATTCATAGTGCTGGGGATCTACTGTGTCTTCCTTCCTCAGAGAGTGTAGAGTACTTTCACACATTGTTCCCCTAGTAGGCTATAGTGCAACAGAAATTGTGCCCCTAAAAGGCTGTAGTACAACACACATAACCCCCCCAAAGGCTACAGTGCAGCATACATGGCCCCCCAAAGGCTACAATGAAACACACATGGCCCCCCTAGTTAGCTCTAGTGCATCACAAAAGCTTTGAAGAATCTGGTGCATGTCCACCCAATGCAAGTTGTATTCATTCCTCTACTATGTAAGAGACAGTTTTGTAACAAACCAAAGCACCTTCCACCCCAGTAAGAGTGAGATAGCATCAACACCCACTCCCACCTTCCCTGATTAGTTCTTTCAATGCCTGAGCCACCGAATGAACCTACATTGTTTTGTTTACAATCACAGCCTTATCAATACATATGACAGAGCTAACATAAACAACTACATAACTAATGCAAATGAATACTTCACACGATAACTCATCATTTTTCTCACTTAATAGGATTACATCTATTATTCCATTTGCTGGAAAGGAAGTTCCACTAACCTGAGGTAAACAGATAATTATAGAACATGGCAAAATACTACAGAGCTTTTTGCAGAACAATATATCAATGCAAAATAAACCATAATGTGTATTAATTGCCTAAAGTGCAGTTTTAACAGATTTAACAATTATGTATCACATTCATATAAAAATTGAATAAACTACCCTTATTTCCAACTGTTTCTGGCTCTGATTTCCTGTTTTCTTAATGAAGATCCCAATTATGTCACCACATGAATGGCACATGTGAGAAAACAAAAGTGAGATGAAACACAACTGAAATGGCACATGTGAGAAAACAAAAGTGAGATCAAACACAACTGAAATGGCACATGTGAGAAAATGAAGGTGAGACCAAAACACAAGTGAAATGGCACATGTGAGAAAACGAAGGTGACACTAAACACAAGTGAAATGGCAAATGTGACAAAACGAAGGTGAGACCAAACACAACTGAAATGGCACACGTGAGAAAACGAAGGTGACACTAAACACAAGTGAAATGGCAAATGTGACAAAATGAAGGTGAGACCAAACACAACTGAAATGGCACATTGAGAAAACGAAGGTGACACTAAACACAAGTGAAATGGCAAATGTGACAAAATGAAGGTGAGACCAAACACAACTGAAATGGCACATGTGAGAAAACGAAGGTGACACTAAACACAAGTGAAATGGCAAATGTGACAAAACGAAGGTGAGACCAAACACAACTGAAATGGCACACGTGAGAAAACGAAGGTGACACCAAACACAACTGAGTAAGACTCATTTGTTAAGCACAATACAGGGCAAGCTAAATGTAAATAGAAAAGATAACTGGGGAACTGTATTGCATTTTTCTCTGTGTTCTTAATCCTTAAACATTTCAGGGCTCCATTTTTTTCCAGTACGGATATATCAGTTACCACTGAGGACTTGGAAGAAAGCAGTATCAGTGACACTTCAGTGACAAAAATCTGTGTGAAGGCAACTGAG
>NC_056744.1:534884895-534892395 GCF_019279795.1 Protopterus annectens
TTCTTGTGTTTAGAGACTGAGAGGTATGAAACTGTCAGCATTCAAAGACAAAATCTGTAAGCAGGTAATGTCCTTCTGTTCATATGTTGCAGTCTTCATAACATGATGGAGTCTCCCACAGACTGTTCCAAATGTTCAGCCAGTATACAAAGGTCTAAAGCTACTGTGTGATGCCATACATAGGATCCCTTATGTTGGTCATAAAGTGATGTTGGTTATATAGCAAACGCTGGACCACACCATCCTCAGAACTTTACTGTCTCCAGTCTGAACGTCTTCTCCAGTCATTTACTCATCAGCAACATTGCCGATTCTGATTCAGATAACTGCCCCATTGGGGGGTTTTCTTATTCTTTTTTGTGCTACTATTGTTTGCTAAAGTTACATGTCATGTAGCAAGGGCAAGTGTCAGTGTGAAAGGCAAATTCCACATAAGGATACCCACAATCTGTGTCTCTTTTGCCTAGGCCCTAACCATGACCTACCTCCTGTGCTATTTGCAAGGCCTTTGTCCCAAAGATCCTGCATAGTGGTCTTGCTTCTCTTAATTTATATCTAGAGAACCAATATCTTAAGTGCTTAGCACTCAACACCATGGAAGGTGTGTCTGATCATTGAGGGGAGCCTGTTCCTAAGAAGGCCAAGAAATCCAGACCCGAGTTTTTTGCTGCTCCTCCAATTCCAGATGTTTCTCCTGAGGCTAATGTTGGCCTGCAGACATGTTTGGAGGTAGCTGGTGGTTCTTCTGTTGGTATCATTGTGTAGGCCACAATGGATCCTGCTAGGATGTCCTCAGGGGATATGCAGATGTCTGCTTTGGAAGTAGGGGGGAGGGCAGGCTCATTGTCTCTGAAGACCCTTGAGGCATTACACAAATCCTGGGTCATGAGGAGGTCCCTAGCAATATTACTGAATGCAGGCCAATGTCAGGTGCCTCATTCCTCCACTGTATGGATCATCCAATTAAGAAGAAGCAGAAAACTAAGTAGTCTTCGTCTTCTCCTCAGGAACAAAACACTGATTGGCAAGCCTTTTCACAAGGACTATTTAACTCCTTCATGGCTATTAGGCAATCCACATGGGTTTCTCTTCCTTCTCCTTTCCTTTCTCCAGTTTCTCCCCCAAAAACGATCAGAATTGAAGATTCCTCTGATGAGGATCATTCTTCTGGGGATAAGTCTCTGGCATACTCTACCCAGATGTCTTCTCCATTGGGATATGCTTCTCCAGAGGAGGAATCAAATGGACTGACTCACCAGGGCAAGATGTTACCTTTGGAGAGACCATTGCGAAAATGACAGGATTTTTCAAGTGGAACTGCTCTTAGGTTTCAGACATACAAAAAAGATATTATGATCTTTTACAGATGGTTTCTCCATCCCTGTTTGCAGTATCTCCAGTGCTTTTAGCTTTCTTGGATGCTTTCTCCTCTGTTTCTACATGTCCAGATTCACAACCTCCTACCCCTAAAAGACCAGACAGGTCCTACAAAGTGCCAGAGGATTGCACGTTTTTCTTTAAGTGCCCTTCTGCAGACCCAGTTACAGTATCAGTGGCTGCAGATAAGCCCTCTAAGCTATTGACTTCTATCTCTCTTCTACCCTCGGACAAGGACAGCAAAGATATGGAAACGTTGGAGAAAAAAGCTTATACTTTGACCACTCTGGTCTTTAAGATCATAAACTACTAGATCCATATGGCTAAATATTCCTTAGCCCTCCTTTCTCAAGCCACTAAGCTCTAATACTAAATCCCAGCTTACTTCCATTTTTGGTTCCTCTGCCCAAATGATACATCATTCTATTAAATGGAGCTATGATGCAGTGGAAACCTCTGCCAGAGCTGCTGCATCTGTATCTGTCCTTTGGAGGTACTCTTGGCTGAGACTTCAGCCACGACCAGATGATATCAAAGCTAAAATTATGGATGCTCCACAAGATTCCAAGGCTTTGTTTTGGTCTGCAGCTGCAGAACATTTTAAGTCCTTGCAAGAAAATGGCAAGGAACTCTAGGATCTTAAACATAATTTTGTGTCACAAGCTCCAAAATTTCAACGGAACTACCCTACTAAAACCCCTTTTATAAGTAAGCTATCCAGACCTCCTTCTTCTAAGAGTAAAAAGAGGTGCCAGAAATCCTTATTATGCCAAGTCTTCTTCTACTACTACTCCTGCTGCTCAGAAACAGCCCTTTCAAGCAAGCCAGGTAGTCTGTGACTACCAACCTATTTGAAGTCAGACCCCTCTATCCTTATGTCTTTTCCTGCCCTCCCTGCTTAGAAACAGATCAGCCAAAACTCCTGGTTCCTTTCTATTATCCTCAGAGGATACTTTATGGTTTGGAAGACTCCTGCTATCTTCAGGGGTATTCCACAACCTCCAGAAGATCAGTTGACTTTCTTCCCTAAGGTGAGTCACACCTTGCCTTCTCAGGGTACCATTCAAGAGGTTCCACCTTCCCAAACAGGAAAGGGTTTCTACTCAAGAATGTTCTTAGTTTCAGAAAGGATGGTCCTTGGAGACCCATTGTAGATCTGTCCTATCTAAATCTCCTCCTCCAGGATCATTTTCCAGACATACTTCTTCAAAACATTCAATTCACAACGTCTCTTCTGGAAAGACTAGGATTCACTATCAAACTCCAAAAATCCTCTCTCTTGTTCCTTTACAGAACCATGTCTTCCTAGGATGCAAAATGGGCAGCCACGGTGGTGCAGTGGTTAGCATTGCTGCCTCACAACAAGAGGTTCTCCGGTTCGATCCTCGGCTGGGGTGCCTTCTGTGCGGAGTCTGCATGTCCTCCCTGTGGTCGCGTGGGTTTCCTCCGGGTGCTCCGGTTTCCTCCCACATCCCAAAGACATGCTGCAGGTGGATTGGACACTCTAAATTGGCCCTAGGTGTGCATGTGAGTGTGCCTTCTGTGGAAGGTTGGGCGCCGGGCTGGCAACTCGACACCGTAAAACTCCACTGCCATTCAATGTGCGGACAAGGTGATCCGCTGTGGCGACCCCTAACCGGGAAAAAGCCGAAAGAAGAAGAAGAAGAAGACGTCTTCCTAGGATGCAAAATTTAATCAGGCAAGATGATGGATTCCTTACCTCTTCAGAAAGTCTTGTCTCTAACTGCTTACTGTCAAGCTATCATTCCACTCCAGTCCCTGACTGCCAGGGATTTCCTCTGTCTACTGGGCTTCATGGCATCCAGTATTGTCATGTTACCTCTAGGCAAACTTCACAAGAGGAAACTCCCATGGTGCCTCAGGTTAGTTTGGATACCACATGCTTATCCACTAGATTTTGTGATACCTCTCCTTCCCTGCTTTGAATTAGAGCAGTGGGTTCAAGAAGTTTCCTTGAATCCAGGACTTCCCCCATCTCAGGAGTTGTTCATGGATGCCTCGGATGTGGGATGGGGCAACCTTTGCCTCTTGGAAGGCTCAGCAAATGTGGTTTCCTTCCCAAATTAATAAATCCATAAACATAAAAGAGATGAAAGCTCTCATTTTTGTCCTGCTAACCTTTTGTCCTCTTTTTCAACCAGGTCCCTTAAAGTGGTTCACAGACAACACCAGAATTCTTTGGCATGTCAACAAGTGGGGGGGGGGGGGTAAGTCATATATCTTCTATGCAGGTTGGCTCTCAAGGCTTAGGAGTTGGCAACTCAATATCAGCTGACCCTTTAGGCAGTTTACATTTCTTCCAGTCAGAATGTTGTGGCAGACACATTGAGCAGGTCCATGACTCAGTCCCATGAAGGATGTTGCACAGGGACGTGTTTCTGGACATTATCTACTGGTGGGGTACTCCAAGTAGACCTTTTTTGCCTCCTCTATGAACAAACAACTTACAAAGTTTTGTGCAAGAGTCCTGGATCCTCAGACATGGAAGGAGGATGCCCTATCCTTCTCTTAGAAGGGGATGTTTCTCTATGCATCTCCCCTTCCCCTCTTTCAGAAAGTTCTGTTAAAAAATAAACAGAACCAACCATATATCTTGCTGGTGACTGCCTTTTGGCCATGCCAGCACTGATTCCCCTTCTTCTGCATTTAGTCAAGGGCAATTATTTAGTCAAGGGCAATTATCACAAGTTACCTCATAGGGTGAATCTACTCACACAGGACAAGGGATCTCTAATACTTCCAAATATGTCAACCCATAAGATGACATTGTGGCTGATAGGGTTTTGATCCTTTTTAGACACCTATATTCTAAGAATGTGCTGCAAGTTCTACAGGAGGCCAGAAAACCAAATACTAGGAAATCCTACATTTCCAAATAGAAGAGGTTTTCCATCTGGTGTATTTCTAAAAACCTACATCCATTGTTCTACGGATTTTCCAGTGGTTTTGTTTTATCTGTGTGAAATAGAAATCTGGGTTATCATACTCTTCGGTAAATGCTAATCCCTCAGACATTTCTGCCTGTTTACCTATGACTCCTCCTTTGGCTTCTAAATTAGAAGTCAAACTTTTCTTGAAAGGTGCCCTTCATATCAGACCACCAAGGAAACCAGTGCCTCCTCCTTGGGATTTAAGTTTTGTTTTGGAAAAACTTTCATTGCTTCCCTTTGAATCAGCAGTTTCGTCTTCCCTTCAACATTGCACTTGGAAGACAGTGCTTCTTTTGGCTATTACTTCAGCCAGAAGGGTTTCAGAACTTCAGCCCCTTATGGCTTTTTCTCCTTTTACTGTTTTTCAGAAGGATAGTGTTTCCCTATGTGCTAATCCCTCCTTTGTGCCGAAGGTGGAGAATGAGTTATTACTTAATCAGTCCATTAACCTGCCCACTTTCTTTCCCTCTCCACAATCTTCTAGTAGGAGGATCTTACACACCTTGGCTATGCATAGACAACTAAGGTCTTATTTGGATAAATCCAAGTCTTTTAGGAAATCTGACCTTCTCTTTGTTTCCTACCATCCTAGGGCTCTGGGCAGACCAGTTTCCAAGCAGGCTACCTCCTCCTGGATCTCTAAGGTTATTTCCTTTTGTTGTGTGGCTCATGGAAAAAAACTCGTGCTTCTCCATTTAAGGCTCATTCTACTAGAGCTGTGTCTTCTATAGGTTCTTTTTTCAAGGGTATGTATACTTCTTCTATCTTGGAAAACAGCCACTTGGTCTTCTGTTGATGCCTTCACAAAACATTACAAGTTGGATTATATCTAGATCTAGAGCTGGTGTCGCAGGGCTTTTCTTTAGGGGTTTGCACAAAGTGCTACTGCCCTTCCTCCCACTTTTTCATCTGCATGAGCTTTGGTATTCTCCCTCATGTTATAAATACTGCAACACATGAATAGAAAGAAGGACATAGAATAGTTGTGTAAAATCTTGCCATAATTATAGATGTCCTTCTCTTCTATATACTGCAGCATTCTTTCCATCCCACCTTCTCCCGATGCTTGCTTGATTGTTTCCTGTGTTTTCTCAGTTTATCTCAGCCTGGTGTTCTTCCTGGACATTCAGTTCTGAGGATGGCACATGCCGACTTCTGCTATGACATCACTTTATGACTGATCTTGGAAGGGATCCTATGTGCAATGTCGCATTTACCTTACAGCAGCTTTAGACTTTTGTGTACTGGCTGAATGTTCAGGGTAGCCTGCGGTGGACTCCATCATGTTATGAATACTGCAACATATAAAAGAGAAGGACATCTATGGTTACGGTAGGATTTTATACAACTATTCTTTCTTCAACACAGGTCATGTACAATGCAGGTATTCTTCAACACAGGCCATGTTCAATGATTTTATTAAAAGTCACCTTTAGTACAAACAAGCAACTTCTGCCTCATAAATTACTTTTGGCAAAGTGTCTAGAGAATAGAATACAGCAGTTATAAGAAATAAAGAGGGGTGAATCTCTCATCCTTCTACCCAGTTCAACACATTATAAAGTTGTACAGTCATAAGTGTAGTCTAATTTCAGAATTACAGACATACCTATTAAACTCATAAGGTAAGTAATTTAGACAAAGCTAAAATAATTGGGGGGGGGGACAAAAGTCCAAAACTAAGAACAAAGTTTATAAATTGCTTTTATAAACTTATACAATTGCTAGAATAACAGGATTTGTGTTAGCATGCATTTTCTGAAGGATATGAAGTCTGAAACCCATATGTATGCTATTATTTAGTAACTTCAGTTCTCAGTTATATGCCAAAAAAAACATACATTTTATGTGGAACAGACCAACAATATGAGGCAAAAAGTTGGACTGACTGTGAAGTTGAGAGGCGAGGTTACAGATTCTAAAATGATAAATGAGATCACTTTGTTTATCTACTGTTTTAAGCTCTTACTTAACTACTTATTCAGTCAAATGATATTCCTATGGCAGCTTTTAGAATCCCAAAGCACTGCATGTCATCATACATCTCTCGTTCAGCAAGTCACACAGGAGGCAAAGTGTAACTTTGGAAGGCTCGATTTGTGTGCATTTAGCATGGCAGCTTAGATCTAAGGGTTGAGGCATCATCTAAAAATCCTTGGTTCGAGTCTTTTACTTTTGACTAAACAAGCCACTTAACTAAGTAACACACCTGGGTTGCCCTAAAAAGACACATTTTTGCCTACTTATTTTTATGTATTAGTAAATGTAATAAAAGAGTACATTAAGACTTATATGTATGAACATAATCATCAGAAACATAAAAGCACTATTGGAAATTTCACACCAAAGGCCTTCCTAGACCATACTCTGAATTCTCTATATTAAGACAAACAGCACTTTAGCACTGATCTGCTAATACTGGTCTGTGGAGACAGCAATAAATGTTTAGTGCCTCCTAGTTTGGACCACATGCTAGGTAACAGTATTATAATTATATTTCAAGGGCCACCCCAAACAGACTCTTTTTTTTTCTGGAGAAGCATGATTTAATGTAGCTGAAGAGGGTCTTCCTAGTCAGTTAGTTGCAAAAAATAAAAGTTGAAACGGTAATTGAATAAAAAGTGTGCTTTAGCTGCTGCTTTGAGTTGAAAAACCACAGTAATGTGACAGAGGGATAGATAGATAGATAGATAGATAGATAGATAGATAGATAGATAGATAGATAGATAGATAGATAGATAGAGATGTAGACTGATAGATAATGCAAGGCACAGTACAAAATCGCATCCAGTGAGAAGTATCCTCTAGATGATATACTGTGTTGGGAAACCACAGTCATGAGGAGAAGTGATAGCTGTATTCTACAACCCTTTGTTCAGAATATTACATACAGCTATGTAACCTAATGTATACAGAATGTTATTTTTATTTATCCTGTTGTTGACCTGGTTAGTTCCACTAGGCTAGTACCTTCTTTTCATGGGAGACCCAAGTGGTATTTATACTACTAGGGGTAAATTTGGCTAAGGCATCAGGAAATGTCTCCTATTCTTTTGATAGGTGCCATTATATCTTCTGTACCCACCTGAACTGCCACCAACTCAAGCAGATGGGGCTTCGGTTTTACATCTCATCCAAAGGAGGCACATTCAGGAGTGCAACATCCCTTTTA
>NC_056744.1:535197395-535292395 GCF_019279795.1 Protopterus annectens
CAACAAAGGGAAACTGCACTTCAGGCAGAGAGCTGCATCTGGAAATACTGTGTGTGTACTTGTTAACTTCCCAGTGAACATCCCCTACCAGTGCCAGTGGTGAGGATTGAGGCTCCTTGATTACTGGTCTAGTGGAGGGGCATCAGAGTTTATATATCACAGGGCTAACAAACTCCAAGAAAGTTGAGATGTACGGTATGCTCCAATCCATGTTACTGATGCAGTTAATGGCCACAAATCCTGTAAACCAGCAAAGTAGCTACTTAATGTTTTTCTAGGGGAAGATGTATAGGCAAATCTAATAATTCTTGCTACAAGTATTACTTCTGTTAATGAACAGAGTTTACAACAAGACTAGAGTGTAATTATGTGACTTCTTTTGAAGAACTGCTTACTAATTATTGGCAGCTATATTGATAGAACCAGATCACTGACAAATGTCTTATTCAAAAGATGTCCTGAAAATACAGTATCTAGTTCCTTCAAAGTTCATTATATGGTTTTATGTAACTTGAAGCATGAAAGGAATCCATGTCCTCCTGATTTTCTGAGATTAGGAGTATATGTAAATCCATATATTGGAGCTTTTCTCCCAGAGTCTCCACTGAAAAGCATTTCTCAGTTAGACTTCCCCAGTCAACAACTGTAAAATAAATAAAAGAATAAATAAATATGCAAGGAATTGAGTAAGGCAACTTGGATCTCTTTACAGTAGATAAAGAATGATTGTTTGCTTCAAAAAGATTTATTGTAATGATATGAAACACAACGCAGATGAGCATACAAAAAAAAAGAAGCCTACAGAATAACAATTGTATTATTCCCAGTAATGTACCAGCACATTTGTGTATCATCTGGAAGATGTGTCATTGCAGATTGCATAAGCACAGCAAGCTTTGCCCTTCAGCTAAACCAAATACAAATCCTTCCAAGATAAAAATGAACGAATCAGCAGGGGTAGTGTAAGCAAGACGCTAGCTGCACTACATATTTGCTAATGGCTATTTGGTTGTAATGATGTGGCTTACATGAGAATATAAAAAAAGAAAACATTCAGTTTCCTCTTGTTACTTTCTAATGCTTGCTATGTCACCTAATTAAAAAAAAGCTGACAAGTAAAATCTCTTGTATGTTATGCATTTGTTGAGCTAAAATATTATGCATAATATTTTGGATTTCTATTAGTTTTGTTTACCTATTCACTTCAATATGCAGCATATCTAGGGAATTTTGTGCACATAAAATATTATACATTCACCCATATGTAATACAGCAATTAAGAATATACAATGGTCTGTATAAATATCATTACAACCTTAATAATTTAACATTATTTGCAATACGTACTACATAGTTTCTTTACTGGACAGCTTCTTCCTCCATCTGTATTAGCATCATGGCAATACATTATATCTGGTCAAAAATATACTGCTGTGTATATGGGCAGGCTAAAAGGGCATTAAAGCCCTTGCTTAGAATATTTGTATGCATGTATGTATATAAGGAAACTGTAAACCGTGCATTAAATACTTAAAACCATGACAGCTACATTATTTATACATGTAATAAGCCCTAAGAACTAAAACTGCAATGACTATTTTTGATTAGAGCTGAGGTGTTTTCCCCACAGCCAAAAAGTAAATAAATAAATATATGCCATAATGAAAATCTGTTTATTATGGAACATTGTAGATATTAAAGGAACATATAATTATTTTAAATTTGATTGTCAGACATTTGTTGACATTTTGGCATCCAGATACCTGTTTATTCAGTAACTTCATTGCTGAAATGCAAACATTACTTTTATAAAGAATCATATTACGATACTTATGAAAAACACATTGTGTGGTGCTACCAATTCCTAGCAGTTATAAGACCAGAGTGAGTATATGTAAATAATATGGATACAAGACTTCAATCCATATGTAATTTTAAAGTGGAAGAATGCTGTTCATGATGGTTTTCATTTGGTTAGTTGACATGTGGTAAACTTCATCATGTGACCTTTGATGTGTAGTCATAGCTCCATACTCACAGGACATCTACAAGAGAATGGCACCAGTCAGTGGCTTCTTCTAGTAATAATGTAAAATGTGTGTGTGTGTGTGTCTGTGTGAGTGTGCATGTGTGTCTGTCCTTGCATGCATAAATGTGTATGCATGCATTAATGTGGGTGCATGCACACACCAGTATGTGTGTGCGTGTCTGTGTGTGTGTGTGTGTGTGTGTGTGTGTGTGTGTGTGTGTGTGTGTGCTTGTAGGAGGGAGAGGAAGAGTTGTTTATTACAAATGGTGGTGCAAAAAGGCAGAATTTTCAAGCAAGATGATGCTTCCACCTAAACCGAGTTCAAGTATTATATATTTGACATCTTGTTTGCAGATAAAAACAATTTTAACTTAATCTGACCACTGTTGTACAACATCAACATTATATTCATTGTCAAATATCAAACTTTCAAAAGTGAGGTCCAGCTCTCTGGTATAGAAGGATAAAAGCGCCAGATATGACCCAGATGATCCATGTTCACATAGCGGCACTGAAGGCTTGAAGTTAAGTAGGTAGGGGCAGAATATTTATATATATTTGGTCTACTTTCCTTTGCTTGGCTATACACTTTGCATTAAAGCACAATTACCACACAAGTTTTACTGATACTGACTTTTCTTTCACCAGCTGTCTATGTGGTATATTTAAAAGCAAGAAAATATGGTAGATGAGCTTTCCTTTTTCATAAGACAAAGAGAAAAGACAAAAGAATGGTTACTTCATTGCCTTTACACTGAATGGATGAGCCCTGGCTAGTGGGTTTTAATTGGTAACACTGAGTGGCAGGTGACATTTTACTTATTGCTGGAGCAAATTTTTTTTTTTTTTTTTGCAGAACACTGTTTTTTTTATTTTTGGATGTTGACATTGTGCAGTTGTGGTTGCCTGGTTGGTTACCTGGCTGTTTTTGTGCATTTATTTATTCATTTACTTGTTTGTTTATCATTTATCTACTTATTATGTCCTGGTGGAAGTTGATTGTGACTTGCAAAAATCTTAAAAGGCAATTCTGTTGTATGTGTATCATTATATCATGGGAACAACAAGGCAATTAAATCAGAAGACCATGCACATCTTGACAAATACCATCCTCAAGATGTAACCCCCCCCCCCCCACTTCCAGGGATGTGCCACAGTGCTCACTTCTGGGACCACTCGACATAGCAAAATGTCAATGGCAAGAGCATCAACCACAAAAGGTCAACAATGCAAACATTAACAGTCAATGGTGCATGCATGAGGAAAATCCTAGCCACATTAGAAAAAACAAACAAACAAACAAAAAATAAATAACATCATGTTTTGCATTGGGAAAGCCGCCTGCACCCCTCCACATCCCTTAATAATTATGTATATTAACTAAGAGATCGCACAATCCCTGTAAACACCAGTCGGCTACCTATATATGCTGACCAACTGTGGTTGATCATGCAGTGCCGACTATATTCAAGATTCCCATATATATATATATATATATATATATATATATATATATATATATGGTATGTATATACAGCAAAAATATAAATAAGTAAAATATATAAAGATATATATATATATATATATATATATATATATATATATATATATATGAATCTATTTCTGTTTGTCAAAAATACTTTTTCGATAAACTGAAGATCGAATCCACTTAAGCAAAAGTGCACTACATCGACAGTGCACTTTCGCATAAGCCGATTTACCAAAGCACATTACAGTGGGGATAAGGAAATATATCCTTTTCCGCACTGTAGTGCATTCCCAGAGTTAGTATATTTAAGTAGGTGGTGTGTGTGGGGGGGATATTGTTTAATGTAGTTTGTTTTGAATCAGCTTTTGCAAAAGTGCACTTTCCATATAGTGCACTTTTGCTTAAGTGGGTTTCTATGTTTCTTGTTCGAGATTATATATATAGTACAGTCAGAGGCAGATATAGATAAAATTTAAAAGCACATATATAAAGCCTTAACTATAACCAACAAGAACACATATGACCAGAAAACAATACTATGATTACAAGTGATGAAGTGGACAACCAAACCAATCCTATGCCACACTCATTGAAACTGCACTAATCCAAGTGTAGTATAGTGTAGTATAGAGTAAAGCATCTTTTACTCTAGTATTCAGGAATGCGTTTTGTGATTCCAGGTAGATATAAAACATGTTTTTAACTGGAAAATGCAACCCATTTTGCATGTCACTGCAAATCTCAGCAACGTGTGTGTGCTATATCAGGTTTTACAGTTGGAAGTGCAGGGATATTTACATTTTTTATTTTGCTTTTGTTTAATGGGTTTGTTCAAATGGGTTAATAAAAAAAAAACTTTTCAGCAGAGGCTGGGAAGAAAAGCCCCAGCATGTTATAAACATGTTTAAGCAGACATTCAGAAATATATATAAAAAGACTTTAAGTAATACACATTACGAATTATAGAGGTTTTTGTCTACTTCAGTCCGTGCGTTTGTGTTTTAAAATTGTCCGTCATTCAGTAGTTGATATCTGTGCTTGACTATTGGACAGATTCCAAATAAAATCACACACACACACACACACACATATATATATATATTTATATATATATATATATATATATATATATATATATATATATATATATATATATATGGTTACCTGTCAAATACTCAAATGCCGATATGAATGTAAACCACATACTGAAGCCAGACAGCTTGAAGAACCACATCAAAACACTAACAGAAACCAATAACCTCTTTTTTGCAGTGGTCAAGATCCCCTGCACTTCTCATACCCCAGCTGATTATATATATCAACTCTGACACTGAACCATAAGTGGGAAAGGAGTAATACCCCAATCCACACTCCCACAATCCTGTACAATAGAAATCCCTTTCTCTTCCACTTTCAATGTTTCATTCTTTGAGCTTAAACTGCAACTTTCTGCATATTAAGGTCTTATGTGATTATTGACATATTGTTACATACTGTTACATATGGTTACTTTCAGTTTGCAACACTGTGCTGAGTTTGAAGAAGTTCCACAGTGTACCTTCATTAATAAAGAAAAATATATATATTTTAGTTATTTTAAATAAATGCAAATATACAAGAAAAAATAAACAAAATAATCAAGTCTAGTCTCTCCAATCCCAGTTATGTGAAACAGGACGCTGACTGTATGTTTTTATTATTCCACTATACTAGGAGATCTTAGTTTGCATGAGCGCTGTTCTCAGGCTTGCAATGTGTTTCTCTTTGGCCAAGGTTAATTAATTATGGAGTTAGTGCAATTAACTATGTATGGTATGGGGACAAAGTTCCCTGATAATTTTCTTTCAGGTCTTCCAGACGTTTGTCAGGTTGTTTCTAATTGTTTTTATTATGTGTTTATTGTCAATAATTATCCATCAACTTTTCATACCAGCCCTGCATATGATACATATATATATATGGGTAGATTTACATATATACGTATAGACAGACACCCACACATGCATTTTCGATGTTATTTATTCATTTATTAACTGGACTATTTTCAGGTTTTACCCAGGAAATGATAATATCTGTGAGGACTAAATTCAGATTTCCCTTATTAAAATATTAAGATGACTCCACGCAGTAGAGATAATACTGCATTTACAATCAGAGCAGGTGCTTATCCACAAAGCATACCCAGTGGTACAGCATGTGATATGGGTAGGGGAAGGCACAGGATGGCCAGTAAGCAGGAGTGTAGCAATGGATCATTAGCCAGCAGGTGGCTTACATGCAACCAATGAGCATAAATCAGCATGCACACAAACAGGGACCATGACTACTAGGTGAATCTTGCTAGTTATCTGTTGCAAACTGTGTTATAGAAAGCAACACTAAAGGAACATACAGCCAAATAAATTACTGTGAGCTGAGAAGAATAACACAAATGTATAATAAGAGTCACAAAAGCAGCAATAGTATCTTCTTTCCATATAGTTTGACATATATATAATGACCATATATTTATTTACCTTCTTATTTATACAGTCATTTATTTATAACTGGCAATATAAATGCCCTTCTGGAACAGCAATATCCATTTTACAATAGCAACTCAGCAGTAGAATAACCCACACACAGGTCCACGATGTAGTAATTTATCCGAAGAACAGTAAGTATAAATTAAACTCACAGTGGCCATGTTGTTAAACTTTTAACATAAGATGCAACACAGGGCAGCAAGGTTCCATTGTAAGCAGGCCAGGCAGATAAAGAAAGAGCATGGAACTAAAATGTAAACAATGAAAAGAATTACAGGGAGGTGCAGACAAAGATGGGACAAAAGGTAGAGGACAAAGAAACAAAAGTAGACAGGGATTTATCAGTTAGAAGCCAGAGGAAGGACTGTAACACAAACATATGTACTACAATACAGTGTATGTCAGAACCTTATTAATGAATGGAAACTGAACTACTTAATTCCCTTGTTAAACTGCCCTCCCAAGTGCATTGTCTTGTCTAAATGAGTAAAACAAGGGTGTAGTATAGACAACACAGTATAAGTGCAGGGGAAAGTTTTAGTAGTAAATGCCAAACTGATGGCAATCATCTTGAAATGGAAGTGTATGCAACTAAAGTTGCATCTCTAATTATTTACTTATTTGTTTGCATTTGTTTACTGAGATAGTCTAAAAGGGTCAACAAAAGCAAACCCCTTTTCAGTGGAAGCCCAGGTAGAAAAAATTCTATACGTCAATACAAAAAAATAAAAACTACACAAATGTTTCTTATAGACAGAGACCAACAGTAAATATTCACTAAGTAACATTTGCTGCATAATAATAAACTCATCCCTGGGCTGGCTTCATGTCTCTTACAGACAGCAGCTGGCAGTAAACATTCGCTAACTTACCCCACCCGCATAATGTTTTTGCAGCCTTCTAACAGACATAACCCTCCTAACAACCCCCCCCCCCCAGTTACGATGCACATGTTACAAGGGGACACAATTGGGTTGGGCTGCATGGCTAGGCTTATAAAGGCTCTGGTGGCCATTAGTCTAGTATATACCTCTGAACCTATGACCCTACAATAATTTTCATCGCAGGATAACATAATACAGACTGAGTTTATTAACAAACAATAGAAACACTATTTAATGAATCAGGTCCCTCAGTGACACCCTTAGGAGCCCCAGGCTACTACTTAATAGGTAATGGAAGCAACACCATCAAACAGCAGCAGAAGGCAGACAGCTCACATTAGAAGGCTTTGAAACATCAGAATACATTTGGTGTTGTAACAGACATCAGATGGCAACTGAACTAAAAATACAACAATATAGTGCACAACCAACAATATTCTCAAAGGCATAAAAGATGGCCTACATCATCAGACATTGCTGAATACTGACCAGTAAATAATGACATCAAGAAGAATTAATGTGGTTTATGCTGTGATGTAAGTCATTGACAAAGCCAGAAGCACAGAAATTAGAACTGCATGGCAGTGGAGAAGTAAGGCTGAATAAAATGGCATAAGTAAGGTAGCAGCAGGGCAAACACAGCCAATATCACAAATCTGAACTATGGCACCTTTTCTTTGTGTCATTTTTTTAATATTGAACTACAAAGAATGATCACTAATCAGCTCTAAGTAATTAAAGTGGTTACATTACCTTACAGCTGCTAGATGCACTATTACAAACTCTAGTGCCTCACATTGATGTTATCATTGGCATCCACCAACCACTCAATACTCGACTGTTTTGTTACACGTAGCCGCTTAACCACTAATTTCAGTATAACATGGAATGTATAACAGCAATGCGAGTACATGCATTGATAGAACTGAACTGCAATTTGAACAGTCATGTGAATGAAACAACTATGTTTTGCTTTATTCTTCCACATGCCCAGAAATAAAATTATAAAACTGAAAAAATACAGGCACAGTTCAATTTCTCAGAAAAAAAAAATCAGTTGCATAGTGAAGCTAACTCCTTTCAGCATCATCACGTGGAAGGCCCTAAATACCACTGTGATTCTCGCTAGGAAGGTTGTTTATCATCCTTGCTTCTGTCAGGCTGTTGCTTATAATTACATAATCCGTTAGGACTGGCTGTTAAGACATTAAAATTAAGAAGCTAGTAAGATGGCTGGCAAACTGTATTAGAGCAGACAGGACATGGCAGCAACTCATTATGCAAGAAATACTAAAAGAGGAATAAAAATGAATTTGGTCCCAAAGTAGTTACAGTGAAAAGGGACAAAAAAAGAAGCAAATGAAAATAGGCAATGTCTGATCCAATGAACGTCAATCATTTCAAACTACTATACTTACTGTTACACTTACATTTGAGGAAGGGTATGTTTGCTACTTTTGCAAGCATTTTATGAAGTATTGTGAAATTGCTGGTAATTAGCAGCATAGTTATAGCTAGAATTTATCATTAGGGAATGCATAGCAGAACTGTCATCTAAATAGCTCTGTTGTTTGAATTACATTATTATAATTAAATAAAGATTACTAATCTCAAACAAGAAAAAAAATAAGTGAAATTATACAAAATGCACACACTTAAAGGCACTCCTGGGGGAAGTAAAATTTAGTCTAGCATCACCAAATAAGCAGGTCTAAGAAGTAAAAAATTCCACTACCACAAATTACTTTTTCTTAAGATTTCACAAAACTATACTTGAGATCTTCTTTGGTTCCAGCCAGCATATTGGACAAATGCATTTTTGAATAGACCATTAGAATAATGTGCAAGAAAAAGGAAGGTAAAGACAAAATGGCGTAAAAATTACATGCTTAGCAAATCTGTAGCATATATCATGGTGTATGCTAATCCTTCACCTATGCAGAAATAAGCAGATAACTTTATGTGCTATTATTCAACTCTCCACATCAAAACTGTTTGTCTTGGCATAGTTTTAGTTATCTCCGCTGTAAGCAATGGCATAATAACACAATTATTTGTACAGAATGTTGTCCTCTTTACTGTAACTATATGTACTGAAAATGAAGTACACATCCAGGCATCCATTGGAGCAGATGTTGCATAGATGACAAAATTGTTATTATTGAGCATTTACAGGTGTTTTCTTAGGAAATTTCAAGCCTGGAATTTCTTTGCATGTCTTCAGTTAAACAAATTAACTCTGGAATATAATATAACTAAATCCCAAACTATGAACAGACAATGCCATTTTATGTACAAAGACTCAGTTGTGCATTTTCTCAGCTAGTCTAGAAACATTTTCTCTTTTTTTTTCGGTGCCAAACACAACATAAGTGTAGGAAGATGTCTATTCCACGTGGCTTTTAAGTGTAAGAAAACAAAACAAAACATGCCATAAACTGAATGCCCCAGGGGCAGTGTTACAAGGCAGGAAGTGCTCACTGCAGGGCTTGGCAATACAGACAGCCTTTCTGTAACCTGCTTAACAGTGCCCTGCTCTCTTGCAGCTGACCTTCTGTCATAAAATACCAGCACTAAGCAATAACCCATAAAACAGCACATGGCATGCATGCTCTCAGTTGGGATAATTGATTCTTACATGTCCCCTGCCAAAACCCGTCGCCTACCACCACAATGCCTAAATCCCCTCTTTCCTAAATTATATTGTTTGATTTCACTGGAGCCCTGGCATACTGCAATTATGACATTCTGTTTAGCATTCATTTTGTTTGCTTGTCCATCAAGGAAAGCCTATGATGCCCATTTTTTATGGAAATATTTCTTAATAAATGTTTGTGTCTGTTGTTAAATACTTTCTCTTCTGAACAGGAAATACGTAGATTTAATTCTAAATCCCCACCACCAACTGAGCAGATATTCCCCAAGACGTAAAACGTTGCCTTATATGCCATATAGGTTTTCTAGGGTAGCTTCATTATCTTGCAGATGATGTATGCCCTATTAATCAAAATTCAACAAGCCAAAGAAAGAAATCTAGAAGCCAAGAATTTAGATCACCACGAAACAATGTGTAATGATTAAGTCAATCAATTTAGAAAATAAAATGTCACTATGTTGTTTCGGTGTAAATACCTGCTATTTCATTAAAATCAGTAGTCACCAAGAGTATCCAGCAAACTTTTATCTCTTTCACGTTAAACTAAAAACAGAAATTATTTATTTATTTACTGCAGCAGAGTACTGGGACAGGCTGACTGGGAATGATACCATTACAGCACAGACCCATGAATAAGAGCATGTTGATAAGTCATGCATTAGACCGCATGAAAAAAAATACATTATAAAAATGGACAGGAAACATTAAACAGCATAAAGATGTATCACAATTCCTTCTAACAAAGTCATTCACCAATAGCTCATTTTCTTAATATTAATGCAAAGTACTTAAGGTCACAGTGAATGGAGTTAGTGTGTCAACATACAACATACAAATCATAAAGTTTACACATGTCACCACAGTCAGGTGGAGCTTGGCGATTGCTTCAAAGAACAGAAGAACTTGTTTTTAAAGTTCAAAAGCTTGAGTTACTTCTAACTTGTATTGGCTAGAGGTTCCATAAGGACAGTAGCTGTTGTAGCAGCAAGTCCTAGTTACTGCCAGAATAAAGTAATATCGATACCTCACAATCATGACACCATTGCCATCTCATACTACATAAATTCAATTTCTTAGTGAGAATGTAATCTGCACAACCTTCAAAAATATGTTGCTGACACGAAATGTTATGACAACATTTTAACATGATATAACAGATTCCCTTTGTCTTGGGATACATTCTGAGTTCTATGTAACTCTGTGGGCGCATAAAAAGTGTGCTGTTAGCCTATTAGGATTTGTGTTAAGTACAACAGCAGTCTTTAAAAAAAAAAGCATGAATGTCATTAACTGAAGCATAGGATACTCTGTGAAAATAAAAATGACTCTGATCTGCAATACATGCTAGTTTGCAAAGAGTTCCCTGTGCAACAGAAACAGCTGTGCATTCCCTCAATAATGGGCAGCCTTACCTTTCTTCTGGCTAATTTAGTCATCATTCTAGGTCAGAAAAAGGTCCCCAGTGCCCCCTTTTTCCTGACTGCTGACTTTCAAATCTCTAGTAATTATACAGATAAATATCTGCTTCATGTAGGTGAATATGATTTCAGCATGGCACACAACACTGTTTACTCATGAGTATATGCCATGCAATATCACATTAGTATTAATTAACACTTTTTCAGTTACTCAGATATACTGTTGGATATACAACTAATAATTCAAGACCGTCGTTTCCTGGTAAAAAGGTGAGCACTGTAGAAATTTGCGGAAGAACATGGTTAGGAAGTACCATGCCTGGCAGTAAAACAGGCAGAAATCCACTATAAAACTCTCATTAATTGTCATGGCCAAAAAGAGAAGCATTTTGTGTACACATTGTCAACCACTTCAGTGATAAAACAGGAAGCGCAATATATGAGTCAATGCTTTAATAACCATCTAGATTTTTCCATACATACCACAGATCTAAAGCAAGTCACTACAGACTTTCATTGTAAATGCCATTATTTTTTTTCCCTCATATTATCAGTTAAAGACAAGACTAGTATTTAAGGTAAGAACTATTTAAAATCACCTACAGTTATTGAGTACACCACACCACACGACACTGATCAGGTAATGCTTGAAACAGTAAACTCTGATGAACAATCCAACAATTTTGCCAAAAATATTAGCAATTCTAGCATTAAATAGATCAAACGGCAAACATGGCACATGGACGTCATTTGCTAAGCTTAGTACATTACTGCCTAAAGGTCCATTGTGTGACTGCACATAGTAGAAAACATTAAAACAGACAGAATGATATCTTAGTGATTATGATTTCAGCCTTACAACTCCATAGTTCAAGATTCATTCCTCACCTCTGGTCATTTATGTCCTGGTGGGTTTTCTCTGGGTGCCCTGCAGCCTTCTTAAACCCATGCTGCCCGATTAGCTGTTTTGAACTGTCTTCATATTTTGTATTTGTCATTGTTTTTGTTGGGGCAGAAAAGAGTGTAAGACAAACCAGTTCACTTACTTAGTTAAAAAGTAAATGGAGAGGTGGTCTAAGTTTTGTTTGCATTTTGTTACATAATATAAGAAAGCATGCCCTCTCAGCGATAGTTTGGTTCAACTTATTTTATGTATATACGTATATATCTTTTATGCATGTGTATCTGTTTGTATACCTAGGTATATTTTACTGTTGAGTGTTCTCCTTCCTTGGTACCATAGACTCTGATACCTCCTGCATGGCATTAATCATCCTAACTGTATACAGTACCTAATGAAAAGACTGATGACCCAGAGATGATGGCGGACTGCTGCCGCTCAACCAGCTGCTTGTTTTCTTCCTCCCCTCTTTTTTGCTGGGCTAACTGTCTTGTGTGCACTATAAGTTATGAGATCACAAATCTACATTATTCTAAGTCTCCTACAATAAGCTAATTAAGTCACATGCTTTTTTTATTCATTTGTTCACAAAGTCAGTCTTTTATTCTCTGTTACACAGTCTGATTCACTCTTGCGAGACAGCCAGAACTTAACCCATCACTGGATGCCTTTAAGACAGAGAAACAACTGCTGAGCAGGACATCAGTCCAACACGTCACTTGTTTAACTACTATTTTTATCATCATCATCACGGTCATCATCATCACTTTAATCTTGTTATTGTTTGACTAATTTTAGTTTTTGGTTACTGTTTCTAGTTTAGTATTGCAAAAGCCTGATTTCAGTCATTAATATTCAACACTGTCAAGCAGAGACAGGACAGTTGAATAGCTTGGAATAATGCAAAAATGTACCTACTGCAAAATCTGATTCATGTGTGGGCTATTTAAATATTTATATTTGTTTTTACTTACTTACTAATGAACTATTTGCCTTCAGCATGGTTCAATAGTGCCTTATTCTCAGTACATGAAGAGACACACTCAGTGTACATCAGTGATTTTTTTGGGCATAGCAATACTCACAGCTTGATACTGTTCATTACTCATAGCAATACTCACAGCTTGATACTGTTTTTTAGTCATAGCAATACTCACAGCTTGATACTGGTCATTACTCATAGCAATACTCACAGCTTGATACTGTTTATTACTCATAGCAATACTCACAGCTTGATACTGTTTATTACTCATAGCAATACTGTTTATTACTCCTAGCAATACTCACAGCTTGATACTGTTTATTACTCATAGCAATACTCACAGCTTGATATTGTTTATTATTCATAGCAATACTGTTTATTACTCCTAGCAATACTCACAGCTTGATACTATTTATTACTCATAGCAATACTCACAGCTTGATACTGTTTTTTACTCATAACAATACTCACAGCTTGATACTGTTTATTACTCAACCCAGTATGTTGTCAGAACCCATAGAAGAGGTGTTTTAGGTCTTGCAGAGTGCTTTAAGAAGATGAACCTTTGAGATGGTAGATGGGACAGTGATTTGTGTATGTTTTGGAGTGTGGATGATAGTTTCAGAGGAGACATTGGCAGCAAACTTGCTTGCTGCTATGTTAGCAAAGTTTTTTGACTGGCGTAGGAGGCACCATTATACAGAAGTTCAAATCAGTAATGTGAATTATTCCTTGAATTTTTTAATGTAGCTGAAGCAGGAATTGTAATTATCCTTTACTTCAGAAACTAGGCTAAGTTCATGGGATTCTTTTCTGGTCCTAAGAGCTGCTTTCAGTCACTTGGTGACTTTTTTTATATTCTTTTTGTGTTGTGAGATTCTGGCCTTACAAAGTAACGTAAGCATTTTTTTCTTTCATTTATTAATGTTGACTGACTATCAGAGTTAAATTTGGTTTTGGTGGGATTTGCTCTGTTGATGCATTTATCTAAAGGAGCAAAGTAGATATCTGGAGAAGGTGGATACATATTCAGGGTATATTGTTGGTTTGCATATGTAAATCTAGAGATTTCATCATAAAATTGAAGAAAGTTAGTGTTTTTGAAGTCTCTAAATAGCATGGTATTGGTTACTAGTGTGGTGGATGTTCTAAAGGTAAAGGTAATCAGATGGTGGTCTGACTTAACTAATGGCAGACCCATCTGGGGTATGGAACAAGTTAGAGCCAAGTCTGGGAGAACTAACTCTAGAATGTTACCACCACTGATGGTATTAGGGACAATTTTATACAGGAGTTTTTTATTTACCCAATCTAATAAATGTTGTATCTACTCTGCATTACAAATGTAGGTACTCCAATCTATGGAGGTATAGTTGAGGGATCCAGTACTTATTGGGATATTTTAAAGCAATTTCAGAAAACTATCATAATCCTGTGGGGTCACAGATTATGATCAATAACAAACTGCAAGTTGAAATTCTATCTGTTTGTCTTAATGTGAGCTGGAGTTCTAAGAGCTCATTTGGGGAGTCTATGGGTAACACTTTGGCAGGGATAATATGCTTACAAACACTCTGATTCCTCTGAAATTACAAGTGAACTTAAAGGTATGCTAAACACAGAACTCTGCATGGAGAGGGTGTACTTCTTATGCTTAAACCAAGTCACAGTGATGATAAGAACATGGATTTATTCAAGATGGAGTCCTCCAGATCAGTCAGTTTGTAGTTGACTTTTGCCATTATGAAGGGCCACTTTTATGTTTTCCAATTTATGTTTTGATTTGATTTTTTGGTTAGGTTGGTATGGTCTTTAGATGAACTCTGACTAAAAAGTGGGGGCAGCAAAGACTTTTTTACAGTATGAGCATACACTTGAACTACATGTGTAAACAATCCTTTGCAAAGCAAGTTGGACTGCCAGCCACACTGTTTCAAGGCGAGACATACATATCCACTCTGTAATGACACTGGCTAGTTAGCCATTGTTGAATCTGTTTATATTTTCCTAGAATCCATGCATTATTCTCAGTGAAGGGAGGATGATAGCACTCAAAACATAAATTTACCCTTGCCTAAAGCCAGTGTAGCTAATTCCAGCAAATCTTTTGGCATTTTCTTTCTTGTGTTTTCATGCCAGATCACTCACTCTCACATAGACTGCAATCATGCCTAAGTCATATTTACAGGTGGACAGGGACCTGGGGACTTTTGATATGCCAACTGAGTTAGTAAACTGAAGTGAATGCCAATTTCTATTCAGAGTGTAACAACTACACTGCATGAACTATAACCATAAATAGTGCTCAAAATAACTTTCTTCTTTTCCATTTCTGATACCTGATTTATCTTTCTCAGTGCTAGAGGAAATATGTGTCAGTCTCAGAAGCAATTGTCAATTCACTTAATTGTATATCATAGGAATATGGAAGGAAACTGGAGAACCTGGCAAAACCCATGTGGATATACAGAGAGGACATGTAGACCCAGCACAGAAGAATCCCCAACTGTGAACCAAGCTGGACAGCCAAAAGATGTGAATGAGTAATGTTAGCCACTGCATCAACATGCCACCTCCTACCACCATTAAAATTAACCCACTGTAGCATCCCCTTCCCCTATTATTATATTATTATTTATATCTAAATTTGTCTGATCATAGATTCTTGACAGATAACTGTTTGGGCATTCTAATCCTGTTGCATGGATTGGTGCCAGGGGGTATTTGAAGGGTGAAACATGAAGTGCACTCACTCCAGTGGCTAACAGGCCTTTGTGCTTACAGAAAAAGAATTAATATGACAGGAGTTTATGTCCATGGACCTTAGACCCTATGTCCAATGAAGGAGACAAAACATTCTTAAAGCTACACAGATGCCTGTGAGACATACTTGCCAGTAAACCTACTTTCAAAAAAGACATTCATTGCCATCTCTCTGCCATTTGCCCTTCATAATAACTTTTGCACTAATTCATAGACCCTTTACTTTTTTGGCCAGCTTTCTTTATAAGTATTGTTAATGTAAAAATGAGACATAAACCAAAAGCAGTGAATGAATGCACAGAATTATGATAAGATTCTCAAAAGACATTTGCCCTAAGTTAGTATTAGTGTCTGTGTCTGCATCTCAACCCCCCTACTTATTATAGCCACATCTGAGGTCACCATTACTCAGAGAAAATACAAGTATTTCCCCAAAATGCATGTAACTGCATTTCTCTGTTACTTAGGAGATTCATAGACAATTACTAGATTTGCCACACATTACACAAATTTATCAGATTCAAGCACTGTTTCATAAGAAAAAAATGACTTATCCAACTATCTATTTAATCTCCATTCAAATAAATGTATCAAATTAGACTCTGATCTTCCTTCTATGCAGTTCTTTATACTGAGATCATTCTTATTTTGTTGTAATCTCACTGACTTATTTTGATTATTATTTGATGATTTTATGAGGGGCTTGTGTCAAAAGAAATGGCCTACAAGTTCCTAGACCTTTCCTCAATACCTCATTCACCCAAACAGAAACTTGAAAGAGCTCTACAAACACTTTTGAATCATCAAGAAATTTCCTCATTTTAAATGAGTTTATGTTCATATATTTGTTATCCAAGTAAGTAAAGTGGTCCAGAGTATACTGTTTTGCATCTAAAACTCAATCCATGAGGGCAAGGGTGAATGTAATATATAAATGGACTATGTGACATAGCCATTCAATTCAAGAGTTCTTGATAGGTAGGAAGAAACTGGTATAAATAAAGAAATGTCATGCTGACATGAGGAAAAGAAGGAGACTCCATGAAGAGAGTAACGTGGAGCCAGAACTAAAACCTGGCCCTAGAGTTATAAGGCAAAAACCTTAACCAGTAAGACGCTATATAAGCCTGTCAATAGAGCAGCAAGTACCTGTATCCATTTACTTAATTACAATAGTGATAAACCATACAATAGTTAAGCCATAGTCACTTTTTACTTTATTTTACACACACCTGCTCCACTTTAACATTATCCGTCAACCATCACCCTCAGCACCCACTCATTTAGTGACATAGTACATTTCCTTTTACCCTCTGCACCCACTCATTTAGTGACATAGTACATTTTCTTTTACTTCCCATCAAAAATTAGAAGCAAGGTTCACACTTTTTTAATTCTTACAACACTGCATTTTCTAAAAGTACTAGCTCCATATATAGCAGAGTTGCTAAAATACTGCTGCTCTGCAATTCATTATCGTTGAACTATTCTTAACACACGTATTGCGTAGGCCTATTTTCTCTCTCCTCATTTAAGCAAACCCTTTCTGATCTATACATTTTTTCCTCTTCTTCTTCTTTCATAAGCCTCAAATGTGTTAGCATGTTGCATTCCACAGCTTAATTTGTTCTCACTCAACTAAACCTTTCTCATATTTTTAATTTCTTCCTCAATTTTCAGCAACCTCTCATTCATAACATTTAAAATGTCTTCCCTAATAAAGGCACTATGTTGTCTGGGGTACTGTAATTCTGCAAGGTATCAGACCTTTCACCCCAGCTCTTAGCTCCAAAAACTTCAAATACCTTGACTATAGGCTATGGCAGGTGACACGCTCTGTTCTAATAATCTTTATTAATCTGCGCACCAGTGAGGGAAAGGCATTACTGCATCCTGATTAATGTACTAAAATGCCTACCATCCCTTCTTCCTTGTAGGACTCCACCTTTTCCTAATCCTTTCACAACCTCCTTCTCCCTTTCCAGGGAAAATGACATCGGCCTTTTCATCTTTAACAGGTCAAAGTATCCCAATAGGACCATCATTTTAACTTATCCATTTTTTGAGTCTTATGCAAGTGTTTCTTCTACACCTTTATTTCATGTAGTCTGTACAGTAGTAAAAAACACCAAGAACCTCCTACACAGACAAACACAGGCACACACACACACACACACACACACATGCACAGACATAAAACATTACCGATAAAATTTAGCTTATCCATAGCCTATAAATATTTTGTTTTCACCATTCATCACCATCTAGTACATGTGACTCCACCTCATTCCATTTCATACACCCAGCTCTGGGGTTCAGTCTTGACCTCTGCTCATTTCCTATATAGAATTCTGATGGTCTCTCAGTATCTGTGTGGGTTTCTGCATGTACTAGTTTCCTTTTGTCTCTCAAAAACATCCCAGTTTTGACTGCCAACACTAAACTATGATTACACAGTGAACTTACCCTTAACTTTGTGGCCTGGCGCATTGCTCAACATGCTCTATTGACTAGTCTTATGGTCTACATACACAATCATACAGTAGAGAGTTGATTATCCGAAATGTCAATTAGCTGAACCCATTCCTCCAAAGTTTTTTGGTAAGAAAAATCATAAAGTCTGAATATGTAAAGGTTATACGTATTAGCTTGTGCATGTTTTTTGAACTAGTAGCCTGCTTGTGTGTGAAAAATATCCTTTATAGTCCATTAGATTTGGTGAGTGCAGAAAAAAAAGGATTTTAGAAGGTTTTTATCCAGTTGAATGTATGTTTGATTATCCTAACCATTTGATTATCCGAACTACCCTCGGTCCCAATTAGTTCGGATAATCACTGCTCTACTGCATTTAAATTCTTTACTCAAAAATAACATACACACTTTCACGTTCTTACTGTGCACCCACGAATCTGTGTCTGTCTCTGTAACTGCATACTGACTAAATTTCATGTTGCTGTTTCTGCATGATCCCAGGCAATATTACTTCCAGAAAGGTTCAATTTGAAAGCAGTGCTGTGTTTGCTGCTGTCTGAGTATAATGTGCCTTCACAACTTTGTTTGAGAAACTGTTGTCTAGGTAACATCACATTTTTTTTTTTTTCATTTTTGTTTCTGAACAAAGATGTCACATACTGCAACTTTCAGAATCTGCAATTCTAAAATGAAGCAAAAAAAAGCATATCTGGTTTGCTGTAGCAACTGAATCCACAATAACAATATTAACTTCAGAATCTAGCCAGATCACACAAAATTTAAACACAAGTGAAAGCAGTTTCATAAAACATTCTTAACCTAATGTTCTTCCTCTTACAAGTCTTTATGCAAATAATTCTAGATCACTGCTAACTGACCCCTTCAGACCATGCAAACAACACAAAGAAGTAAATAAAACATTTCAAACACGGGAGGAAATCAGCTTCACAAAAGTCGATCCTGTGGAGCCGTCAACACAGCAGCAACAAGTATTTTGCTGACTAATCACTGCTGCAGATTTAGAATTCAATTTTGACAAAAAAACATTCATTAAAAAGTGTTCAATGAAATGTATTTTATAATAAAATGCAACTGACATTCCCTTCAGAAAAATAATATGCAGTGATATTATGTGATCAGTAAAAAAATTCTTACAGCACAAGGGTGAAAATTTATACTCTGCAAATTACAGACACAAGGTGATAACAATCTTTTATAAATCCACATGCATACAAAATTAAAACAAGTGTATACACACACACACACATATACAACCAACATACATTTATGTTTGTGATTGTGAGTCTGTGTGTCTATATGTGTATATATATATATATATATATATATATATATATATATATATATATAGGCATACAGAGACACACACACACACACACATATATATAAGCACTTAAAAATATCAAAATTCACAAATGTACCCATTGTTTTTGGACACACTTTGGTTAACAAAACAGATGGCCAAAGGTGTGCGAGATCAATTATCCCTGGGGTTAGAAAATATGCCCCTTGCTCAGAGATTGTGTAATCTCAAGCATTAAATTAAATATATACGTATACAGCAGATATATATATATATATATATATATATATATATATATATATATAGCAATAGATGTGGGTGGTGCAGGGGTGCTTGCCCTGCAAAAAAGAATGTATAACTTTTGTATGTTCCAATATTATGCTTGGAGTAAGTACAATGCAGTGTTGATGTACTGAGTTTCAATTTTTAGGTGCTGAAGTTACAGTTCTCATATATATATATATATATATATAAAGAGAGAGGGAGGGAGAGAAGACAGTCTCATTAAAAAAATCTTTCTTACCTGTCTTCTCTTTGATTTCACACAAAACATTGAAGAGGGCAGGCTTCATTCTGTGGCAGTTCAAAGCATGTTTTCTGTGAATAAACAAAATCGGGGAGAGAAAGAAAAGCCAGTAAGTTAACCATGCTACTGAAACCATTTAACAAGCAGAAAGGAAACTATAGCAATTCATTATACTGTGTTCAATGAAATCCCCTCGAGCATAGAGCGGCAACCTGATATGATGCAAAATGGCTTTGATTACCTGACAGATAACCCAGCCATGAATAATCATTAATGTGCTCTGCTAAAAGATGCTGCCATACTGTTAAAAGAATCTGGTAGCAGCATAGTTGTTTGGTACACACCATATATAAAGCAGCTGATGGATGATGCTTTTAAACATACGGCAAAATATCAGACATACAGGGCACTATTAAATGGTGGAGTGATGGTTTCATTTAAAAATAAGCAATTTCCTTCTATTCTGCAAGCATACAAAAGGAAGCTCACTGTAGATTTATTCATATAGCAAGTCCCTTCACTTCCTGCTTCTTAATAAAAATAATGCTGCCCAAATTAGTTGTCTCATGGAAACATTCACTGAGTATAATGTTTTCTCCTGTCAATAGGAAGACTCGGTAGATGACAGTTTCTATAAAGATGCACATACTCCTTTGAACTGATTTATCCAATGTTCACTTAGCTAAAGTGATTAATCAGAAGTCAGCTTAGTGTGATAGCCACTATGCAACAGGCTGCAACAATAGCATTATGCAACGACCAAGTGGTTGAATAACACTTTTCATAGCTCATCTGTATCCGACACAGTTAAAAGCACTGCTGCTTCTCAGTCCAGTTCAAAATGCAACAAGGCTGGGGTGCTAACATTTTCATTTTGAATTAAATGACCATTCAGAATGTTAAGGGAGTGATAAGAGTACATATATAGCATTTGGTTATCCTTTCTTTTCTCCTCACTCAGAAGCCTTGACTTCACAGTTCAATAATTATTAATCACTGTTTGTGCTCTTTTGTGCTCCACCAGATTTAGTTAATCAGAATTAAAACTTGTGATCACTTATTTTATTTTAGTCTTTTAAGCATAGAGATCCCATAACCAAATAACTGCTGTTTTATTTTATTCACATATTTTGCAACTGTTTTAAGTCATCTCTCAAAAAGATGGTCTTTCAGTATTTAATAAAGATATATTTCTACGTTTTACAAAAAAAAATCTCATACAGCAAACCATACAACAAATAGAAAATGTGAAAAAAACATGCACAACTTAACTTTGTCTCTGCCATTGAGCTGAGATTATATCAAGTACCTCTGTACATTTTTATTCATGTCTGTTGCCGTGCCATTACAAACCCTTTACATAAAATAGATTATATTATGTTTTCTCATCCTGGAATTATGCATATATTCATTTAATTATTTGCTTAATTACAACAATTACCTCCATTGCAGGTTCCAATGTTGTATTTTATCACACTGTTACTTATCTTTATTTGCATCTGTATAGCAGAAAGGATTAAAGACACAAAATGCCCAAAAGCTATATCCTGTACACTTCAGTCTGATTCCCTGAACCTTCCTGAATTGTGTCTCATTGACTCATGCAATTAGTCCAGAGTACTAGGATCACCCCGTAAAACATATACTTATGTCTAGTGGAACTTATTAGTTAGCAGGTAGCAAATATATTTGTTACAAGAGACAACATTCAGAAAAATACATTTTCACAGAAAGCTGTTTAGTAACATGCACTTGAAAACTTATTTAAACATAAACTATATCTGTTCACCATTATTCCTTATACATTTTGTGATTAACTCTATTTGCTTCAATGTAAGGCCCTATACCTGCTTACAGCCCTATAATATTTACCCCTGAAGTCTTGCAAAAGATAAAAAAAAAAGAATAATGTTTATATGTAGGACTCCCAAAATGTATCCGGTAACAAGCACTTTAACCATTTAGGATTTTACTGACTCCAAAACAATGAAAACATGGAACATATACAAAACGAAAACAAAATACATAAGTGGACCACTTGTTAATGATAAGTTACAGACACATTTGCATACATAAACACAAATGCACCTGCCCAAACACAAGCTCACACACTTGCAGATGTATTCTCAGATAGCTACATAAGAATTTATGCATTGCACACATCAGTGGTCTAATTAAAAAAAATACAATTTACAAATAAATTTTCCCTGCAACATCTGATGCAGATTGACAATGCTTAAATAATTGTGCATCTTAAAACAGTTTTCTAGCAATCAGACTACTGTTATTTTTTAAAATGCTCAGTAAATATGTATTAATATACTCATTCCGATTCCATAATCAGGTTTATTTCAGTCAGTACCTCCAAATCACTTTATTTATAAGAGATGCAATCACAGATGTGTAAAAGTAATTAGGCTTGAGTTATGAGTGAAATTAATAAGATTACACAACTAAGGCACAGCACAGTAAGTGATTTATGCAGCACAACAATATATTTGTTTTATAAACAAACAGCTGCAATATACATGAATATGTATGTTTGCATGCATCTGACTGTGTGCACATGCAGGTGTGCATGCTTACGTGTGTTTGCATGCATATATTATTTGCATTTTTATCTGCCTCACATATTGCAATACTTTATTTAGCTGGATTTGACAGTTGGAAACCAAGTGCTTACATGTAGCTGTATACATAAAAGTCACTGCTAGTTTCCTGATATGCACTTAGCAATGCTTTTTATGACCAAGATATACCCAAGAGCTCTTTGCTTGTGACACAATTTGTGCACTATGAAATATTCAGTTATTTAGTTAACAATCAAAAGCACATGCTAGTAAGGACTTTGATATTATTTGGCTTATTATTACATGATTACTTACAGTATCTAAATCAGCCTATTTGTGCCAGCTACAATGCATATGACTAGGTAGTTGTCTCATTTTTATTTCTTAAAAAATAATAACACTTATAGGTGAAGAAAATCACCAGCTGTTTATAATTATCAGCAAACTAGTTTATTGAAGGAGTCAGTAAGTAAGCACACTTGCCTTGATCATGTCCTTAGATTGATTTAAATGTATGTGTCCATGTAATAGTCTATAACGCAGAGTGTGTCACCTGAGGATAATAGAGGCTTAGAAAACTCAAGTAGTGAAATACAGTACATTATCTCACTAAGTGCAAAGATTACTATTTATATGCAAGTAATTTCTCTGGTTACATGGTACTTAACATTTCATTTATTTTGATGCAAGTAGTGCTAAATTATGAAAGGGCTAAACGGCAGTATAGTACGATGACAATAAGACCCCCCATTATTTAGTGTAGGGCACTAACATAATCACCTTGTAAAAATGAAACCAGATATATGGAATGTGTGTATCCCCATTTAACTGCCTGTACACACACACACACACACACACACACACATATATATATATATATATATATATATATATATATATATATATATATATGTACATACTATATTTTGAAAAAGCCATAGTATAAAAGACTCAAAGTAACCATTCTTCTAGCTTAATAAAGATAAGGATAGATAAGTGATGAAAGTACTTTACGTCAAGCTTGACTATATAATAAATGCAAATATCTGCCCATATGAGCACTCGTCATGGTGTTTTTTATTACCAGCAGTTCCTGCATTTCTCCTTGAATTTACCAACATGCTATGCTGCTATCACTTTCCATAATGGTATAAAATTCTGGTCAAACTCAGAAGAAAATTATGCAATTACAAGAAATTAAGCCTGACTCCTTCATTCCATTCATAAAGTAGAACAAAGTGACTTATGTATACTACATTTCTATAAATGAAAGCTTATACGGTACTAAGCATCTATCTGTGTGTGTGTGTGTGTGTGTGTGTGTGTGTGTGTGTGTGTGTGTGTGTGTATGTGTGTGGTGGAAACACACACACGTGTGTGTGTATATATATATATATATATATATATATATATATATATATGTATGTATATAAATAGACACCCATTCAGACATGCATTCAGTATACCAGAAATGTAAAATTGCAATGCATGAAATCCACACAAAGACTGATTCTGTTTTTAAGGGGGGGTCCAATAAAATCCTAAATGCACTGCCTGTAGACAGCTCAGGAAATTAATTAACGGCATTGTCACAGACATATCATAAATACCGTTTGTCTCTGCACACTTACACACAAACATTTACACACATATAAAATGACTAATTTGTTAACCACATAGGTGGACTAGTCTAAGGGTCCTTTTCAGCCACAATCCAGGCCAGAGAAACACAAAAAGTACATAGTAAAAATATACACAACATAACTTAAAGATGCGATTTAAATACAACTGCAGATGTCAGTACAAATAATAGCCATATGTTATAATCACATTGCAAACCAAGTTTAATAAAAATAATCAAAGTAATCTATTTCAAATAGCAATTTGTAAGGCAGCAAAAATGTGTATGCAAAATGAAATAATTTTTGACAAGGATTATTGATGTTAGTATGCAACATTACATTATACTGACATTAGTATTAGAAACGCACACATTATATATACACACAGACAGACAGAGGGCTATAGTTATTTCATTGACTGACTGTCATCCACTCCGTAGGCATACTGTGGCTGGGCATATTTAATCCTACTGCTTTTTCTTGCTTGCACATAAGTAAGTTGCGTAATGTCACAGAGGTGACTAATTCAAAAACTTTGGTGATACACTGTCATATACATGATATCAAGTGTTGTCCCTAAGAAATAAGTTATGTATGTGCTTAAAGCAATACTCAGATGGAGAAAAACAGACTGTGGGCTCTGTTCCACATGCATCAACATATGTTTGTTTATTTTGGGAATTTCACATATGAGAAACAAACACTACAGTCTGAATGGAACAAACTAAAGTTTATATGAAAACAAACATGCCACAGTTGCCTGCAGTTTGCCTTAAGTGTTACTAAAGAACTCCACAAGTGAATATTTTTGCAAAAGACTCAAGCACCGAAGAAATATGTACATGCTCACCACTATTCTGTAGCAAGGCATTCTTAAAATTAGGTATTTCATGCACAACTCATACAGCAAGCTGCAAGTTTAAATATATTTTAAAATAAACTTGAGCAAAAATGAGATGTTTCTCTGAAGTGATGCTGCAAATTGTTTAAAAAATGCATCCATATATAGATATATAAATATAGGTATAAATGTTTATGTGACAATTCACTGTCTTGTTAATTTTATATATATGTGTGTGTGTGTGTGTGTGTGTGTGTGTGTGTGTGTGTGTGTGTGTGTGTGTGTGTGTAGGGAAAGAGAGATGGAGAAAGAGAGAGATACATTACAATAAACATAAGCTGCAAACTATTCATACAACAAATTATTTTCAGTGATACTATGTATAAAGAAAAATGTCTGAGCAGAAAACTGCAATATGAACACAATACTGAAACAACTATACCAAAATGTGGAAGTGAAACTCTGTAACAAGTATCCATTTCAGCAAATATCAACTGTACAAAAGACTACTACAGCAAATGTTCATGAAAGCAAATTAGGGACAACCTGGTAAAATAAATGCAGGAAATAACCATTTAAGAATAAAACAGGTGAAAAACTATTCACACATAAGGTGCTGTGCAAAGATCTAGTACATGGTAAATTTGCTCCTCAAACAGGGTAACTTACTGAAGTATGCCCTTATCAAGGCATGCCCTAGTGAACCCTTCCTGCCAAAACTTTTTTTTTAATTTGAAATTTTTGCAAGGTTAGTATTTCTCCTGCAAAAAGGAAAGAGTCTCCTATTTGAAGATCTGAAGCATTTATCATTTATTAAACAGAACCCAGATACATAACATGGTTACTCACAAGACAGATCACAAACTTTAAGGGTAAATACTACACAAACACAAGCACACATCTATATCTAATATTATGTTATATTGTATTAGGTTATATTATATTAGGTTATATTACATTAGGTTATATTATATTATGTTATATTACATTAGGTTATATTATATTAGGTTATATTACATTAGGTTATATTATAGTATGTTATATTACATTAGGTTATATTATATTAGGTTATATTACATTAGGTTATATTATTACTATATTATATGTGGGTGTTTGTATATTTTATGCATGCTTATTTTTGTGGTTATTAAAATGTTGCTGGTGCTTTGGAGCTCTAGTTTTTCTTTATTATATATAATTTGGTGTAGGCAGATTAGAAAACTAGTACATTGTTGTGTTGAGTAAGGAAACTACAGTACAGTAAGTAAGCCGCACAAAACATATTTGAAAGTCAGGACTGAACCCCGAGCTCTGGTACTGTAAGGGAGAACTCTTATTACTGAGCCACAGTTCCTTTTACTCTACGGTTTACCCCACCCATTTTTTTTTTTATTTACTAAATTTTTCTTCCCTTCAGCATTGTCAGGTTGAAGTTTAAGAAGCACACTAGATCGTCCATGGGCCTAGATTTAGGCTAAGATTTGCTGAAGTATAATTATATAGTCCTGAGTTTGACTCCCATGGTCTCTACTTTTGAGAAAAGATACTTAACACTTAATGGTCTTACCTGACTAGTGAATTAAATCTGTAATAGGCACTTATCTGTTCATATGCATAATTGTACTACAAGCATTTCAAAGAGAACTAAAACTGTTCTGCAAACAACTATATGGCATAAATTAAGCAGCATGAATATGTAAAATTCAACCCCATGGAAGCGCTTGTACTGTAGAAGTCAGAAAATGTACAATGACATACTATGTGCTATAACTCAAACATTCACTTTGCTTGTGTAATAAGCAGCTGTGTCAACACATACTGCACTTCTCACTCTGTCACCTTGTTTAAAGCAAGACTAATCAACTCTTACAACAACCACGAGGAAGACCCACCAGGGGGTTTTGCAAAACCAACCTTCTCAACTGAAGAATGTTTTCACTTAAGGAGTAGAGAGCTGGTCTCTGTTTTTACCCTGTGGTAGAAAACATACATTTTTGTGTGTGTGTATATGTGTGTGTGTGTATACAGGTGCACACGTGTGCATTTATGTGAAACAGCATTCTAAGACTGATGCATGGTCGGACATGTATGTATTGTACTTACTCTGTGCACATGGAGTAGCTGTAAATTCAGGAACCTAGTTAATCAATGTAGCACGATGGTGAAGAATAGCATAATTATTAGCCGTAGAAAAGATCAAAGATAAGAGGCAATTTGATTGTTTTTAAGCAGTTAACAGGTTTATGACAATATTTAAAAAAAAATATGAAGGAAAATGTACCTAACTGTATTTTATATTATTATTTTCTGATTCTATTCCTCTCTCTTCTGTCACAAATCTTCCTATTTTTGGGAGAGACAGATGTAAATTAGAGATGCCCCTTGGTAAATGGGAGTTTGTAAACACATCTTAGCATATATTCCTAAAACCAGGGACAGATGAGATGTGTGCAGCACTTTGTTAATTATATGGCACTCTGCCATGTGGTGTTTTACATATTTCTTGTGCCAGATAGCTAATTGAACCTAAATGACAGTATTTACACTAAGTAAGCAAAGTAAACCATCCTACAAGTCATACTTTGTCTTGTATCAAACTGTTCATGTGTACACACATAACGTACAACAAAATTTCATGCAAGTAAGTACACTGCTGAAGAGGTCATGTTTGTAAATGCACTCGGCTATAATTTGAGTCCATTTAGTGTGTCAGGAAAATTGATATCAAGTGCTGCTAAAATGTGCCTGTTCCCCAACTTGCTTGCACTCGTTTCATGCTCATTATGGAGCTTAACACCCTAACATTTATTAGAAATATATTTACACATCCTCTGTGGGAAAATGTCCAAATGCGTTTGCATGACAATTCAAAGACTACAAATGAACATATTCAAGTAACATTTTTATTTGTTCATACTTTTTTTTTTTCATTTCCCCACACAATCTTATTTTTGTTAGTCTATCACTTTGGCAAATAATGAACATGCACATGACCAGTCTTTTTCTTATTATCAAACTGTCACCCCGAAACCAAAGTCAATCAATGTCCAAAACCTGCAGTAACCTACCCCCCCAACACAGCTTGCAATGATTTATTCTGTGCATCATTTAGATGGAGTTGCTGATTTCAACTCCCATTAAGCAGACATTATGCTAAGCTACTGGAAATGACTGCTGCACAGCTTGGAATGATACACATATGCAGACATATATCAAAATAAAAATTGTGAAATTACAGTTCATTATTCCATCTGTGCACTGTGTCTTTATTTTTGTTGGCGTTATTTGCTGCCACTTAATATTGTTGCTAGCAGGGGAGGGTGACAGCACACACCAGTATCACACTGAGCAACATAACCTCTTGGCTGCCCTGGATTTTCAGTGTTGTCTATAAACTTTGCCTCAGTTTTTTTCTCTCTCATATCTTTAATTTTGTGATATGACAAAACAGTAAGAATTAATGATGTTAGCAATATTATGACTGTGCACCTTTTACAGTTTTAAGAAAAAAATGTATTTTCATACAAATGTTTTCCTACCAACTAAGTGGAGTGTCTGTATTTACAAACTGCATTTTAACTCTTTGTATCTTATTGAATGTTGCACAGTCTGTACTCCATCTATATCTACAGATACATCTTTATATATTTGTATGTCTGTATATATCTATATCTATATATTTATCTATATAT
The DNA here is from genome assembly GCF_019279795.1 of Protopterus annectens. NCBI lineage: Eukaryota > Metazoa > Chordata > Ceratodontiformes > Protopteridae > Protopterus > Protopterus annectens. The sequence continues at coordinate 535,226,087 of NC_056744.1, forward strand.
CTACAGACAGACATACACATACCTATACATGCACGTCCATATATATATAGAGAGAGAGAGAGAGAGATAATATAAACACACACGCATGGATATAGATAAATATGTATATATATATATATATATATATATATATATATATATATATATACAGATAAGACACACACACACACACATATATGTATGTGTGTGTGTATATACATATATATATATATATATATATATATATATATATATATATATATATACACATATATCCATATAAGCGTATTTTTCCGTGAACGCCTAGGATTATACGCTCCATGGTTGCGGCACCGCTTTGTTTTTATTTCATTTAGTGATGCCTGACCTCAGCACAAACGTTCTAGGAACTTTACTGCTCCAAATGAATATGGTCACCTGATCTGATCAATAACTTGAATAACCGATAAAAGTTATTTAAAAAATCTGACAGTCTACGTGTGTATATTTATGCTATCATCCAAATAATTATACAAACCTGCTGAAATATCATCCAAACATGCGTAAAAAAGTTGCATATTTGTACTTCTTCTTTCTATTGGTACCACGTATTTAAATTTCGATTCTTTAAATGTAAAATTGTGAATAAGTCTTGTACTCTTACTTTAAACCTGATCGCCCTCTGCATCCTTTTAACAAGTGCACTTGTCTGACATGATTATCAGACTATCAAAGACAAACAAAAATTAATAAATAATTTTAAACATCCGAGACGAAATTAGCTTTACAGACTCACTCACCTTTGTTAAACCTATTTAAAGTCTTGGACAAAGTAACACACACATACATGAATACATACACAGTGATGCATTGACCAAATATACACATTGGCATGGATTAGAAGTGGGTGCTACACCAGGTTAAAGGGCATGTGGTACAAATGCCGGTCAGTGTTGCTGTCCAGCTATTGGGCTTTAGCTTGGTTCATCCCCTACTTCCTGACCAGTGCTCACCTAGCCTGTGCCTCGTCCAAACTCTGGTCCGTAATGGTCATGATTTGCTGTAAAATGTCTCCAATGTCTTGCTTTCGTCCCCCTTCCCCATCTGTCCCTCCAGTGCCATCCTGCATATGCTGGGACAGGCCGGACAGTCCTGCCATCCCAACTCCTGCATGGGAATGCAACATCCTGGGCTGATCATCCATCTCGCTGCACCTCTCCACCGCACCACGTTTCCTTGTTGTGCTATCACTTCTGTTTAATTTTCCTGTAATTTATCTTCGTCTTCCAATGTTTCAAGCAAATTCCAAACATGCACCTTTAAAAAAAGCTCGCCTTTTGCCTTCGTAAAAGAGAAACAAAAAATCCTTGGATGAGTAAGAGAGAATACGAGGCAAGCAAGTCTTTCTTCTTTTTTTTTTCCTCTTTCCCTCAAGCTTGGTCAGAGCCAGGCGAAAGAGAAGACTCGTTGCTTTTCAGTCCTTGTACCACTCCTGCAATGGAGGACCTGCAGATGAAAAATCCTCTTTAGCCTCAGTCAGTTATTATTATTTTTTTTTTCTGTCTGCCTATAGTGACAGATTTTTTTCCACTGAACACACACAACAGAAGATATGCAATCCTGCAAACTTCCACTGGCAGATTGCAACTGGTACAGAGCCAGAGCCAGATTTAAACCCCTCCTTTGGTGCAAACCACCTCTCCAACTCTCTCCAATGCTTTTGTTCAAAACACTAGGCTAATCCTAACGCAGAGCAAGAAAACTGAGAGGTGGCAGCTCCGCCCACACGTCGATCTGATTGGTCACGAGGGATCAAGAGCCTCTCCCACAACTTCTGATACCGAACAGTCAATCAAAGAGTTCAGAGGGTGGGTTTTCATCATTAGGCTCCACCGAAATCGAACGGTAAGTAGCGCGTGTCTGTAAATGGACAGTTAGTGCTATGTGCGCTGCCCAACTTTTGCACAATAAGATACCTTAGAACAATGAAGGAGGATGTTATGTAATTACAAAGTGAAAAATCCCTGCTATGATCACCTTACTTTTTTGTAAATCATGCTTCTTTTCGCTGCCTGTTACTTTTGCAAGCTTTATTACTATGTGGATTTCAAAGTATAGTCCCTTTACGTACTGTGGGGAAGCATAATTCTCAATACCTGATGTCAAGGTAAAAAAGATATATTATCGTACCTAGCAAGTGTACCTCATTATGAAGAGCGCTCCTCATTCTGAGGCTTAACTTATTAACACCAATGTAGTGTGGAATGTCACACCTTCACACCTCTAGCAGCCTACACTGAGCTTTCAGCATGCTAGATAAATGTAAATATTTTGTGAACAGTAAACGCTATTAAAACTACAGGAATAGCAATGTTATCAGTAAAATGTATTATTTGCAGTGATACTAGCCGCTGAGTTCATAGTCTTTTCATTCTATGCTCTGAAGAGCATTTTAAAGTTTTTTTTAAACAACCTTTTTCATCCATTGATAGCCTGAACAAAAATTATGACCAAGGAAATAAATATATTGCTACTGATCAACATTACCTTTCCTTGCATCCTTTCAACACACCAGTTGGCTAAGACAGGACAGTAATAACTGTGTAGAAAATAACTGAATTAAGTTGGGGAATCTGGGAGCCAAGAGGCGCACACAAGCCTTAGGTTAAAAGATGATCTGAAGAGCATTTTAGGGTACCTTCCCAGCCTTTAGATCCACTGGTGATTTTTTTATTTCAGGGAAGACATAAAGTGTGTCCAAGGGTAGTATTTAAAGCTGCATAAGAGTAGCTTCAAAAACCAGACAGAGATACAAAAGCTAAACCAGTAATCCAACAAAATGGTAAACGACCAGCAGAAAAAGCATCAGGGAGCCCAGCTGGATAAAAGTTCCTTTAGAAGGTCTATTAACAAACTCGCACTATAAAAAAATAGTATCATTAAATAAAATGAGATACTAGGGCTTTTGTCCTAGTACCTTCCAGGACGTCCTAAGATAAATATTGCATAAGAGTAGCTCACAATAAACTAACAAAGACAAATATTTGAGAAGATGCAAAAATCCTAGATGAGAACACTGTCTACAGCCCCCAAAAAAAAAAAAAACAGCACAGTGACTGTCTCTGCATTTCTGTGGTGTTAGACTAGAATGAAAGTAAAGACACATATGGCCACAGTCATATATTTCCAGTGATTGCTGTCATGCATAAACATAGCATGCCTCTTTTCCTCACACCTCAAAAGAGAGCCATATGACCTGATGACGTTTGTAAGTAAAGTGAAAAAAATTATGATCACTGTAATGTATTCCAACTTGTTTCTGCTAGAGTTTACTGCCTCTGCCCAACCTATATTGACTTTCTTTGTACACTTCTGAGGTCTGCAAGTAAAGTAAAAGAAAGAGTGATCACACTGTTTCCATTCCCAACAAGATTTATAATGAACGCCTGTGTGAACATCTGAGGTTTGATTGTAAAGAAAAATAAATAATGAGCACATCACCCCCAGGCCCACAAAGAAGCTACAGCACATTTCTGTACACAGTTATGAGCAGAAATGGTTTTAGAAAGGGTGTGGTTGTGGTCATAGACCACCTCTAAGCCCATGTCAGAATCAATTTGTACAGTCTGGTGTGTGTGGGGGCAGAATGGTCTATAATGTATTTTTATTCCTTGTTTTTGAAAGATAATTACTCTTAACTGCATTGTTATCACTAACCAAGAATTATGTACATACCCAGCATTATTGTTAGTCCACAGATACAAATCAGTGATGTTTTTCACACATGCATGCACATGCAGATACATACACACACACTGATACTTCCTGACAATCCAGGTCTATCGCAAGATGGGCAAACACACAAACATGTTGCACACTCACCTTTATCAAAATTGCAGGAATGCCAGTTTAACTACGCATGACTTTATGGTGCTGCAGGAAACCAGAGCACAAGGGTAAACCCATACAGAGACAAGGAATGGATGGACACACATGACAGAGAAAGCTACAAACAAAGCACTATGAAATGGCAACACCATTCACTGCATTGCCAGTGGCTTTCAGACACATCCTGCTTAGGCCAAGATAACCACCAACCATGTGTAAAGTCTATTGTTTGTGGTGGTAAGTGAAAGAAATTAATGACCATCTTGTTATTCTGAAATGCATTGCAATGACCCCAACCCCCATACATAAACATAATGGTAGTGCTGATTGCGATAGAAAGTGAAAGAAATTATGGCCAGCTTGTTACTGTCATATTCTAAATTGTTGTCTGTCCTACTCATGCATGAATAAGCAATAGCAATACACTTTCAGAGACTAGCAATACACTTTCAGTGACTAACAGTACATTTTACAACACCAATAATGAAACACCAGATCAGTTATTACTTTTTAGCAGTCATCAAAGCAAAGCAGGGGTAAGTTACTTTTATTCATCTCATTGAGGAGCAATATACACCTGTCACTGTCCCTGATTTCACAGAATGGCAATGTTTTTGTCTCATATTTTTGCTGTGTCTTTCATAAAACTTTTGATTTACTAGTAAATCATACATGACTACAGGCAATCAATAAATGCCAGGCATTACAGTTCCATGTGTCTTCTTATTCAGAAAATGCATGTTGACGCAAAACATATTAACATTTTAACTGAATTAGAGTAATATTTAAAACATTTTCCTGATTCTGAGCCTTTACCTGTCCATTATATATGGCTTTGCCCAGAATTCTTAAGAAAATAGTTTAAGAGTTATAGTATTTAGTGTCCTGACAGTATCTGTACTACTTCCCGAAAGAGGAAACCATCTCTGAAGATTGGGAGCATCTGCTCTTCTTAAAATCCCATGCAAGAGTTGAGGTTGATTACTTTGGGATGCCAGTCTCTAGTGCTCACCCCCATCACATTCATTCCCAAGTTATTAGATTTATCCTAAAAAAGACATGTCACAACCCTGTTTTGTATAAAGTACATAATAAGAGAATGAATGCTCTATCTTTCCCTCATTTTCCCCCAACCAGTAGCAGCTTTTGCAGGGCCCCCAAAAAGTCAAAGATTATCAGGGGGACCTTTATAGCCTAAGGTATTATGGGTGCCTAAAGCCAGTTATGATGTTAGTTTTAATAACTAGAATTGCCAACAGAAGGATCTAACTAAATCAAAAGTACTATGTCAGTGATAAAACATTTAATAAAGTTACGAACCCTGCTGTTTGACAAAACACTATCATTATAACCAGAGATATCTTTGAATTTTAAGCAGAAGACATGGTGCCATTTCTTAGGATTCTTCATCCTTAGAGTTATTACCCACTTGATTTATTAAGTACACAAGATTGTTGCACAAGCTTTTGTTGGTTTACAAGAACAACATTTCATAATAGAATAAGATGATTTGGTTGAGGACACCTGTGGACTAGAGGGCCTCCAGCAAATGCATGGTTCACTAGTGCCTAAAGCCAGCTATGATTATAATGCACATAAACCTCAAATTATATTTTTTGCTAAACATTCACAAATCCTTATATCCTGGTAACTGTATAACCTTGACATATATTATTAGAACATTTTTGTTAACCAGACATAAGCTTTCACAGGTCAACAACAAATTCCTCTATGAGTACATGTTTATTGAGATATTTACAGAAATATGAAAGAATATGCTTAATTATATAATTAGCAATCAAAATCCCACTGAAAATCTCTCAAGATGTGCAACTTGCAGAGCAAATATCAAAGCTAGTTTTATTCAACATCTATGGTTTCACCTGATGTCATTAAACAGGTTGTAAGTCACTTGTTTTTTGAATTATTCAGTACATATCGAAACATTGCTTATTTCCATAATTACTAACAAACTACTAGCAATATCTCAGGTATAGTCTAGATAAAGGGATATTGACAATGAATCTTCCTGTCTCCCACCATAGCATATCACATCTACCCATCAATAACATGTAGGGCTCTTGGTTATGAAAATATGAACACAAATATGAAACCAGGACTATTTCTCTACTACAGCATGTCCTAGATTAATAATCTTAGGGTCATTTTGTTAATAATTCATTGCAGTTTCTAAAGCTGCGTATTATTAAGTGTAAGCTTAAAAAATTCTAACAGTTCTTAACAGTAGTATAATCGAAATATTCACAATCAGCAAGTTTAGAAAACACAGGTACAGCTTTACCATGGAGTAAGGGGGTCAGGAACCGTACCCAGAACCTTTGGTCAACATCCTATTGTTTACATACCCTCTCAAATGTGGTATCCTCTCAAACGTGAATGAAACTATCAAAATTATCCCCCTCTTTAAACTGCGGAAGAAATTTACTGACCTTTTGTGCTTCTAGGGTCCAGTTACTCCCTTCCCCATTACCTCCATGACTCTGGCAAAGTGTCAACATCTCCTTCTCATGCTGCCTCTGCCTCTCCTTTTCATCAACTTCCAGGTGTAGCAATTTTTCATTCTCCTCAGCTTGCAACCATCACAGTTTCTCATTGTCCTCACTCTCTCGATGCCTCAGTCTCTCTGCTGCTTCTATTTCCACATGCCTGGCCTCTAACTCATTTCTTTAGCTCCAGACAGATTTTTAAGTCCTCTGTATAAAGGTTGAGTTGTCCACTCTCTGAGTGTGGTACATCTCCACTGCCAGTCTGATCGTCCTCCTGGTTGCTGTTTTCTGATGCAGCTGTGACCAAAGTTGCAATCATGTCTGCCTTAGTCAGATTTCCATGCACCAGTCCCCTAGCCTGGCACATCTCAGCCAGCTGGCTCCCCGTCAGCTCTCCACACTCCTCTGCTGACATGCTCGCCCGCGCTCCCTGACTAACCAAGCTAACAAATGAAATAAAACAATTGTGATCTGAACTCTGAGTTTTCACTGCATGGCAGATTTAGAGTACAAAAACACCTTCAGTGATCACTGTACACAAGCTACAGAAATTCACACTACCCACACCACTACAAGCCAATTAGTATTTGCCAACTAATTAATATGTGGTGTGGATATCCCACCACTGCCAAACAATTAATATGTGACGCCTGTGTACTGGCCTACCAATCAATCCTCACCACTAACACCAGTGAGCGGCATCCATATAGGGAAAGGATAATAAATGCACACACAGTAAAGTACAATTTCCATTAACAGCACACAGAGACCACTGTCAGTCTGGGGCTGGTTTCTCCCTTTCTCTCCAGGTCACCAATAAGAATCCCCACTGGCAGAGCTATAGGGTCCAAATCTCAGCCTAGTGGGCAAGCTAAAACCTCCAGCACCCTCTTTGTCCAACCAGTGCTTCATGTCCCTGCCAAGTAGCCGACACGCAGAAATTTTGAGATAAGAGTTATATGCAACCACACAGACACTCCTGGGGAAGGCTGGCACAGGTTCTCCAGCTCTTCCTCTTTTACCCAGACTATACAGTAGTACCACCTGCCACCATCCACTAATATTTATCAGCTGCTAAAAGGCCCTTATGAAAGGGTGTCCAATTATACTGTGCAACATTATTATCCAAATGGTAAGTGTGACTGAACAGCAAGGCTATTGGAGATGTTTTATATGATATCACAACATGCATGCAATGTACTCTTAGAGCTTAAATTATCTCTACACAAAACTGCCACAGCTGAAAGGATTAAAAAATATTTAATAATACATAATAAAAACACAAGACAATACTTCTTACTAGACAGTGCTAGTCAAGAGTTCAGAGATCACAGAGAAATACTTAAAATAATACAGCAGAATAGTTCTGACATCAATACAGAAAAAAACTAACCCAATCTTCCTAGTTCCTAGCTATATCTAAGAGAAACCACAGTTCTAAAATAAACTTACATATAGAACACAGGCAGAGTGCTGGTAAGTTGGATGTTCTCAAGACAAATGTTAAATGCCCTCATTCTTTCTGTCCTTAAATTGATAACACAGTACCACTGATTCATTTCAGATTACATAATTTCTTTCTGATTCCCAGGCTAACAGAAACTCAGAGGTTAATAGCCCTTTTGAGCTTGTAGGTGGTCACGAAGCCAGAGCAATAAAATAAATTATACATGAAAATTCTAGCAATTTACTCAGGTCTCAAAACAATAGCCAGAATACCTTCATCCAGACATCTCAGCTCCGAGCCCTGAGATCAAAGGCAGTCATGAAATGCTTGACTTATCAGCTTTCTTACAGCAGAGTGCACTGTTGTTAAATTTTTTTTCAGTTCAACATCCAATACAGTCATTTCACATTTAAGAGAATAAGCCTGTGGCTTACATTAATATTTACAAATGACAGAATTATCTACAAAATTCTAGCTACCTAGGCTAGCAACGTTCAGCTATCTTCACACACCCCCACCCCAGAGAACTCAAGCTATTTTGTCAAGTGGCCCTTGAGAAACGTTGCTTGAGAGGGTTAGGTCTGCCTGAGTATACCTAACCCCATTCCCTGTCTTGAGAGCCCATCTGTGTTTGCATTGCTAATCCCACTGCAGAGCTGCACTGACATATCATATGCTTGCAACCCTAGGCTCCATCTTAGCAACTTGGCATTTTGCTGGCTGGCTCTGTGTAACCATGTTAGGGGATTGCGATCTGTCAGTACAGTGAATTTTCTTCCATACAGATAAGGCTGAAGTTTCTGCAGTACCCACACTATTGCTAGATATTCCTTTTCTACAGCTGCATAGCAATCCTCCCTGAGTAGGAGCCTATGACTGAGATAAACCACTGGGTGCTCTTCTTCCTCTGAAGAAATCTGGCTAAGTACAGCCCCCACCCCATGATTCAAAGCATCCACCTGCACAACAAATTCTTTGCTGTAATCTGGACTGGCTAACACAGGGGGTCCTTCCAAAGCTTCTTTAAGATTCTGGAATGTCTGGCCACATGCTGTGGTCCACACTACCTTATCTGGCCTGTTCTTCCTTGTCAGGTCTGTGAGGGAAGCAGCTATGGTACAATAACTGGGAATGCACTTTATGTAGTACTCTGCCGTCCCTAAGAATTCCCTCACCTGCTTTTTGGTAACAGGTGCAGGCCATGCCTGAATTTCTCTTTGCCAGGTTCTGGCCTGATCTTGCCACTCCCCACTCTATGTCCCATGTAGGAGCCTCTGCCATACCCACCTGACATTCACTAGGCTTAATGGTCAACCCTACCTTCTGTAGTCTGCCCAGCACCTCCATGACATGTTGAAGGTGCTCTTGCCAGGAATGGATGTAGATGACAATATCATCTAGGTAATCAAGAGCAAACCCTCCTGCACTTACTAGGATATGATTAACCAGCCTCTGGAAAGTTGCTGGGGCATTTTTCATCCCAAACTGCATCGTTGTAAACTCATACAAGCCAAAAGGAATCACAAAGGCTGACCTCTCTCTCTAGCACTGGGAGTCAAGGGCACCTGCCAATAACCCTTGGTAAGATCAATAGTTGTAAGATACTTAGCCCCACCCAGCTGCTCTAGGGCCTCATCTGTCCTAGGTATGGGGTAAGCATCTGACTCTGTGTGACTAATTTCCTGTAGTCCACACAGAACCAGGTGCTGCCATCCTTCTTTGGTACCACCACCACCACTGGGGAGGCCCAGGGACTGTTGGACTCTTGAATTACTTCTAGTTCCATCATTTCCTGTATCTCCTCCCTCAGTGTCTGTTTGACTCTCTCAGGCACCTTATAAGAGACCTGCCTAATAGGCCTTTGGAGTCCTGTATCCACCTGGTGCTGCACCAGGTGGGTGTACCCTGGTTTCCCAGTGAACATATCCCCAAACTCCAGTAACACTGCTCAGATTTATTGCACCTGGGTAGGAGATAGCTGCTGGGACATTGCTACCCCTTCCACTGAGGTCTCAGTTGGAGCCACACTGAGGAGATCATTCAGGAGAGCTCCCTCAGACTCCTCCTGTAATCCACTGCAAATGCTTGCACAAGGGCCTCCCTATCATGGTAAGGCCTCATCATGTAAACATGGTAGAGGTTGTGCCCCTGCCTCCTGACTAACAGTTCCACTATGTAGTCAACATCAATTACCTTTCTTACCACTTTGTAGGGTCCCTCTCAAGCTGCTTGCAGCTTGTTGTGTCCAACAGGAATGAGAAGCATTACCTGCTGCCCTACTGCACACTCTCTAGCTTGAGCATTCCTGTTATACCAGACCTCTTTCTGCTGCTGGGCTTCTGCCAGGTTTTTCTGGGCCAAGCCCATGAGTTCCCTGAGCCTTGTCTTGAGGCCTAGGACATATGTCACAACAGAGTCCTTGTAAGATTCACACTCAACTTCCCAGTCAACTCAAATTAAATCTAGAGGTCCCCTCACCCTATGCCCATACAGCAACTCAAAGAGTGAAAAACCTGTGGATTTCTGGGGAACCTTTCTGTAAGCAAACAACAGATGGGGCAAATATTTGTCCCACTCCCTCTTAAACTGGTCTGCAAATGCCCGTAGAATGGACTTGATTGTAGAGTTTAACCTCTCAACAAGACCATTAGTCTGGTGATGGTAGACCCTTCCCAGTTCCCCTTCCACAGGAAGTCTTGCATCGCCTGACAGTGGTGCTTCACTGTCAGCCTGGGTACTACTACTCACCTCTACCTTTGCAGTAACTCTGTCCAAGGCAACATCAGTACCTACAAGCAGCTGTGGCTCACCTTCCGTCTCACTGCTGCAGAGTAGCTCCCTCCCTGAAGTAACCACCTCACCAGTCCTGGCTGCAAGTATGCGGTCTATCTGGGTCTCCACCCAGGCTACCAGACCCACATGCTTGTCTTGAGCCTGACTGCGTGTAACTGCATTAATACATGGTACTACCTCATCCAAATCCTTCCCTATCAGGACATCTGCAGGAAGGTAGGTTGGTACCCCTGCTGTCTCAAGACAACCTACTATTGGCATTTTGTCTTCCCTACTTACTGGCTCTCTCACCTTTTGTTCCCCACCTTGCCTCTGTAGACATCTGTATGCCACATGGCCCCACTGGTTGCATTCAAAACATTTAACCCTAGTTCCTGGACATGTACCTGGATTAGTAGCTTCCCCTGCTACTGGCAGATTCTGTTGTGGCACTCTGTAGTGCCCACCATGGGTTCCTTTAGACCCATGAGCAGTACTGGGGGCCCTTTCCTGTGCAGGGATGCCCTGCTTGTTAGGTATAGGTCTCCCTTCTTCCACAACTCATCTGAAGCACACATTGTCTATCAGTTAATCAGATCCTCATGTCCTCAGGCAAAGTGCTTAGGGCTTGCTCCCTCACCATAAGGTCTGGCAGCACTTCAAAAGTGGTGATCTGACATCCACTCACCCACCATGAAAATAAGTGCCCAGTTTAGCAGCAAATTCACACACCACTTTCATCTGCCTTGCATCTATGCTCACAAATCTTTTTCCTATACATTTCAGGTGTTAGCTTAAATAATTCTAACAGACAGTTCTTATCAGTAGTATAGTCAAAATATTCACAATCAGGAAGTTTAGATAACACAGTTACAGTTTACCATGGAGTAAGGGGGGTCAGGAACCATACCCAGAGCCTTTGGTCAACATCATATTGTTTACATACCCTCTCAAACATGTGAATGAAACTATCAAAATTATCCCCCTCTGCAAACTGCAGAAGAAATTTACTGACCGTTTGTGCTTCTGGGGTCCGGTTACTCCCTTCCCCTTTACCTCCATGACTCTGGCAAAGAGTCAGCATCTCCTTTTCATGTGCCTCTGCCTTTCCTTTTCCTTAGCTTCCAGGTGCAGCAGTTTCTCATTCTCCTCAGCCTGCAATCATCACAGTTTCTCATTGTTCTCACTCTCTAGATCCCTCAGTCTCTCTGCTGCTTCTGTTTCCTCACGCTTGGCCTCCAACTCAAGTCTCTTTAGCGCCACACAGATTTTTAAGTCCTCTGTAGAAAGGTTGAGCTGTCCATTCTCTGAGCGTGGTACATCTCCACTGCTAGTCTGATCATCCTCCTGGTTGCTGTTTTCTGATGCAGCTGTGGCCAAAGCTGCAATCATGTCTGCCTTAGTCAGGTTTCCATGCACCAGTCCCCTAGCCTGGCACATCTCAGTCAGCTAGTTCCCCGCCAGCTCTCTGCACTCCCCTGCCAACATGCTCAACAGGTCTCCCTGACTAACAAATCTAACAAAAGAAATAACACAATTGTGATCTGAACTCTGAGTCTTCAGTGTGTGGCTGATTTAGAGTACAAAAACACTTTCAGTGATCACTGTACACAAGCTACAGGAATTCACACTGCCCTCACCACTACAAGCCAATTAGTATTTGCCAACCAATTGATATGTGGTGTGGCTATCCCACAACTGCCAAGCAATTAATATGTGATGCCCATGTACTGGCCTAGCAATCAAGGAGCCTCAATCCTCATCACTAACACCAGTGAGGGGCATCTATATAGGGAAAGGATAATACAAACACACACAGTAAAGTACAATTTCCCTTAACAGCACACAGAGATCACAGTCAGTCTGGGACTGGTTTCTCCCTTTCTCTCCACATCTCCAATAAGACTCCCCACTGGCAGGGCTATAGGGTCCAGATCTCAGCCTAGTGGGTAAACTAAAACCTCCAGCACCCTCTCTGTCCAACCAGTGCTTCGTGTCCCTGCCCAAGTAGCTGACACACACACACACACACACACACACACACACACACACACACACACACACACACACACACACACACACACTTAGAGATAAGAGTTATATACAATCAAACAGACACTCTTGGGGAAGGCTGGCACAGGTTCTCCAGCTGTGCCCCTTTTACCCAGACTATACAGTAGTACCACTTGCCACCACCCACTAATATTTATCAACTACTAAAAGGCCCTTATGGAAGGGTGTCCAATTATACTCTGCAATGCTATTATCCAAATGGTAAGTGTGACTGAACAGCAAGGCTATTGGAGTGGCTTTGTACAATATCACTACATACATGCAGTGTACTCTTAGAGCTTAAATTATCTCTACACAAAACAGCCACAGTTGAAAGGTTTAAAAAATATTTAATAATAAATAATAAAAACATAAGACAATACTTCTTATTACACAGTGCTAGTCAATAATTTAGAGATCACAGAGAAATACTTAAAATAATACAGTAGAAAAGTTCTGACATCAATACAGAAATAAAACTAATCTAATCTTCCTAGTTCCTAGCTATATCTAAGAGAAACCACATTTCTAAAATAAACTTACATATAGAATAAAGGCAGAGTGCTGGTGAGTTGGATGTTCTCAAGACAAATGCTAAATGCCCTCATTCTTTCTGTTCTTAAGTTGATAACACAGTATCACTGATTCATTTAAGACTACATAATTTCTTTCTGGTTCCCAGGCTAACAGAAACTTAGAGGTTAATATCACTTTTGATCTTGCAGCTGGTCAGGAAGCCAGAGCAATAGAAGAAATTATACATGCAAATTATAGCAATTAACTCTTGTCTCAAAACAATAGCTAGAATTCCCTCGTCCAGACATCTTGACTCTGAGCCCTGAGATCAAAGACAGTCATGAAATGCTTGACATATCAGCTTTCTTACAGAAGAGTGCACTGTTGTTACATTTTTTTCAGTTCAACATCCAATACAGTCTTTTCACATTTAAGAGAACAAGCCTGTGGCTTACATTAATATTTACAAATGACAGAATTATCTACAAAATTCTATCTAGCTAGGCTGGCAGCCTTCACCTATCTTCACACTATCTATAAGTATAAAATATCATGTTTATCCATTCTGTGAGTTTCTTATTTGAAGTTGTTAGCAGACAGTTAGTATGTGCTTCACATTATCTAATTTGCTGCAGTTTATGAGAGGTAGTGTACCACATTTTAATGATGGAAGATTGAGATCAATGATTTTACACACACACACACACACACACACACACACACACACACACACACACACACACACACACACACACACACACAGACACAGACACACACACACACACACACACACACACACACACACACACACACACACACACACACACACACACACACACACACACATGTGAAGCTGAGGTATGGGTAAACTGTTTTGTGATTTTCATACCATATTTTGAGAGGATAACTGGAATGAATAACTAATACCTCTTAGCTGCTATGAATTTTCCCGTGAAATTTAGTGCATCATTCATTCTACTTCTCCTGGATTTACTGATTTTCCTCATAAAGTCAGACCTGTTTAAGGGTACAGGAATTATTAAATAACTAAACAAAGACTATAAAAATACTCCTTATGTAGAACTGTATATAGTGCAGTACTTAAGGCCCTTCTATTTTGAAAAATAAAAAGATGCTCCTGTTTTTGCCCATCTGGTATGATTTTTAATCAGCAAAAATAGTGGCTGCAACTGACATCAAAGCGGGGGGGGGGGGGGCTGTGGATAGCAACTGAATAGGAGGAACTAATTGGAATGGTGGCCACTAAATCACAACAGGTCAATGACCATCATTTGTGAGCAAACAACAGATGTGTCACTTTAGCTACATAATGCCTCAGTACCCACTCAATATAGCTACTTCATGGACTACATACATCTCATCCTTTATCCCTCCAGCCTTTAAACACACCATAGCCAGTCAAGACTATACTGAAATAAGTTTGGAAGAAATAACTGAATTAAAAGCTAAGGTTACCATGACTAAAATTATCACCTGTGCATAGGTTCCTAGGTACTTACTAGGATATTGATCTGTGGGGATTTTAGGAAACCTGGTGTTACAGTCCCATGGTAGTTTTTATCCATTATATTTTGTGTGCAAACAGGATAGTCCCTATTGGGTAGTTGTAAACACAGCAGGGAATATGTTGCGATTTAACAGCAACAAATATTTTATTAATTGCAAAAGAAAACTGATTTTGTATCTGAAACTCCACAAGATAATATTATTCATTGTAGGCACCTAAGTAATACACAACAGATTGCCTTTATTTTGGCAATAAAGTAAGATCTAGTCCTTTGAAATGATTGCCTCTCAACCTAAGGATATTGAAAATATGTACAAAGACTACAAAGACCCGTGAAAAGGAAGTACATCCAACAAAAAACATTTAAATACTAAAAAGTACAAGAATCTTCCCACTTCCAAAAGGAATGCTGGATGCTACTCAGAAACATGTTTTAAAAACACTTGACAAAAATGATAGAAAAAGGTATAAACACATTATCAAAGAGAGCATGCAAATCTGTAGATATTAACAAACTGTGCTACAAAATTCTACCACACAAGGTCAGTAAGTCTTGCTACTGAAAAAGGAGTTGTGAGGATGTGTGTCCGCTTTCTTTAAAATATTGGTGCCACTAGCATGTCGTTCACTTAGTGTCGTTTTCTTTGTACTAGACAGCTTCAAAAATCATGTGTGACGAGGGGGATTCAGGACATTTGTGAAGTGTAAATCATGACTGAAAATAGGGACATATTTTTAAAAAGTAGGTACCTCACATATGGGGTAAATCAGACCTGAAAATAGATGCATTCCTCCAAAATAGGGATATTTGAGTGGTCTAATTGTGGGTATGGTTTGTGCTGAATGGAAGTGGCCAAAGATTTGCAGGTCCAGCATATTTGTTGTGGTGGAAATAATGCACCAGATAAGCATGAGGTGGGTGACAGAAGCATAGGATGGAAGAAATTAGAATAGACTGTGGGGCAGGAATGATCAAACTAGCAGCTGGGATAGGGATAGCTGTAAAAAGGAGAAGACAGCAGATTTGGAGCAGAGTAGCATACATCAGCAAAAAAAAAAAAAAAAACAGGAGGTAAAGGACAGCAACTTAAATGTGCAGCAAGCCAAGTTGAAAATAGAACTAAGTATTTACCACTAGGTAAGTGATATTGGTTGTATTTAAGTCATGGTGAGGCATCATGTAAGTGAATGATGACAATTAGCTTGTTTAGTGATACAGAGTGGGTGAGGATGTGGCAGATGTGCTTGTCATTTCATGCACTGAATATTTCTAGTTAAAAGGGAAAGATGAGTTAATTGAGCTATATTGCATAACTGCTTCATTTTCAAGTAATGTGGGAGTTGCTGGGAGTGTGTGTGTGTGTGTGTGTGGGGGGGGGTCTGAGCTAGAATGAGGTATGATGAATATGAGCCCAGTTTCTTTAGTTTAGAGTCATTGCTGGTTAAATTTGCTGGAAGTTGTCTAAAGTGGTTGTCCATATTGATATGTGAGGTGTACGGTGGTGACTGACTTTACTGTAGCTGGTGATGAACATGCATGTGGATGCAATAATTTAATCTAACACTCAATGCTGGATGCACTGTTTGGTGTACTAAATAGCTATGTAGATACAGTGTTTGCTGTTTATGTGCTGTTTGTGCTTCCTTTGTTTGAGCATGCCAGGGATGAAAAAAAATGAGAAAGGCAACCAGTCTGAACAAGTCTTCAGGCTGTGGGAACATTCAATTTGGCATGGAGCCTAGCAAGATTATTGTTCTGATGATATTGGTTTAGGACATAGCTGTCAACCTTCTATGATTTTACAACATTTCCCAGAGTTTGCTTCACATTTTTGGTCAATTTCTCCTCAGATTGGATGTTTTCTGGCAAATCACTGAGGACTGTAGTCACTAAATAAGAAGAGAGATTGGATTTTCAGACTTTATGTCTTGTAAAAGAACATGCTAGTGCAAAACCTGTTATTATAGCAACTTGCTAAGTATATAAAAGGAATATTTAAAATCTGTTCTTGATTGGGGTATTTGTGCCTCACTGGTATATATTTTTTTGTTTGTTTTTTTCTTGAGTCTGGGGATAAGAGGATGAGAGGGCTGTTTTTGAACAGTCAGTGCATTTCATTGCTTCATGAGGTAATCTGAATGGCAGTTATGAGCAGGGGATGTGGTAATTCGAATGACTTTCTTCTCACAATGTGGAACAAGTGGGAGAAATGTGGAACAACTGCTAACAATTCAACTGTGAAGCTGACAGCACGGTTAAACAGGTGTGACTTTATACTTACTGAAGTTTTGATGGAATGAGTCAGCAAACTCACCAGGTATGAATAGTAATAATAACAATAACAATAAATTCTTAACAAAGACAAAGTGTTTCATTATCATTTGCTAATGATGGTGCTAAACAAATACTTAGCAATGAATTTGACAGCACCCTCCTTCCGTATTTAAGACTGTGTAATATAAGATTTGCAAGGCTCTGAAGAGGGGCATTCCTCAAAAGGACAGGTTTCATGCTCCTATCTAATACAAAAATACAATAGGAAAACACAATAGTTTAGGGAGAATTTCCCATAATTAATGAAGTGGGTACATGCTGGGGGTCTATACTGCAGTGAGAAATAGTTGAGGATGTAAAATGTGGATAGAGCTCTTAAGAAAGGGAAGAGATACAAAGATGCTGCTTCTAGGTAGCAAATGTATAGTCAAAATGGGAGAAGGATGAGTGAGAGGGGTAATAATGATCTATCAGTCTGCAGTAGCAGGACATTTCTATAATAATATGACTGGGAGATGTTGTTCAGCATTATCTGTTAGCCATTCTGTACAATGGGAAAATGGATCGATAAGGTCTGCCATCCAGATTTAGAACTGATACAACAAGAAGATGAAAAGTTTCAGAAGCAGCAACAGGCAGAACAAGAATTAGAAGGAGGCCAGAGACAGAAAAAGATGACCTCAAGGTTTTGAGAGAAGCCAGAAGCAGGTCAAGGTGTATGGGTAATTAATGATGTGGCTGAGGAAGAAATCAAAGAATGGCTGGAGGCAAAAAAACAGGACTAGAGACAGGGCAACTACAACAAATAGAGAAAAAAGGGAAAATGGAAATGACAGAAGGAGGTCAAGACAGTGGACAACTAGAGAGATGTGACAATGAGAGGGGCTGGTACTTGACCTAATGTCAAGGCTGTCTAAGTAAACAGTGAAACCACTAGCTTATGGAACATGTGTAGTGACAGAAGTGCAATAGAATTTAGACAGCTATGATGAAATGAGACAGTGAAATCAGGGGTCAGTGGGTTGGGACAGAGTACAGTTGGGAAAAGAATAGAGATACAGATGTCAGGGATGTATAGTGGAGATCATAAGAACAGTGGGGCAACATTAACAGAGCACAGACCATCCCAACTGCCCTATTTGTTCACAGAATCATCACATCCTCACCTAACAGAAAATAGATAGTGAAGGGAGAATTTGTGGGCATCTTTCCATTATTGAATCAACTAAGAAATAATGAGGAACACAAGGAGAAGAAAGTGGAAGAAAGGGAGGTAGATCAAAGAAAGAAACCTTTTGTTAGGCAGTCATGGAATAATTGGTTGGTAAGATTCACAACATATGCAGGGATCATGACTGAAGTAATCTTGTCATGGTGAAAATGCACTGTGTATAACAGTACCAGATTATGAAAATAGGCAAGAAGACCAGGCTTAAGTTAGTTCAAATATTAATAGAAGTTTAAGCAATTCAGGGGCATTCAATCAGAACTACAATGGGACAAGGCTGACATGTCTCTGTGTGGGAGATAAATTATAAGCGGTGCAGCAATTGGATTGTGGCTTCCTTATATTCCACATAATGTCAGAGGTAAGGAAAACAAATGTATGGCTCAAGCTCAGGGATAACAGGAGAATAACCTGATTCAAGTCTAACATAGCCAATGATTTCTGTAACAGTGTCAGTTTCAGCATGCCAGTCTGGCTTATGGCTGGGGGTTCACAACTTCAGCAGTAATTTTAGGACACAAAGAAGGGAGCGACAGAGGCCTGGGAAAGTGCCTTCTTTTGTTCAAATAAAAAAAAAATGCTGTCGCAGCTAAAAGAATACATAAGGAAACAACCAAGATATTGGCAAAAGGAAACCACAACAGCAATTCAGACTTCCTTACCTGCAGTGGGTGGTACACTTACAAACTGTAGATGTAATTGTAATACTCATTTAAATGGAAGTGAGCAGCATACATTTCTCAGTTTTTTGCTCACTAATAACCAAACTCTCCTGACTTTGTTGAAAACTGTGTATTAGTATCATGTAGTATTCTCATACATCTTAAGGGCAGTGATACAAAATGCCCTACAGACTGCATGTCTGAGAGTACAGCACAGATAAGAGACAAATGAATACAATACAAAGAGAACACAGAGCTGTATTGGTGCAAACAATACTCATAAATGGTTATGTAATCAGTCATTGTACTAAATATGTAAGTAACACATACAAACAACTGAGAGTGTACAAGTGTTATATGTCTTTATAATACTGTGGTGGAAATGGGACTTGCTTAAATGCACAATGATTTTCATTCCTGCTGCAAAGCTGTTTCTGTGGCAGAGACATTAGACATACTGTGTTTTGTAGGTTCAGTAGTCTGACAGTTCAAATCCATAGTTGTGAAGAATTCTATCAATTGTGTTAAGATGTAGTTTGCAATGCTGTTTATGTTTCCTTTTTAAATTCTTTAAAAAAATAATAATTACATGATGGTTGGCTTAGCTCAAATATGGTGAAAAGGCAAAATAAATTAAAATTGATGAAAGTCGCTTATATGATAAAGTCATCATAAATGAAAGTTGTGAATCAAGTGTGTGTGTAGCACATCTGATAAATGGAGTGAATCATACAGTACACAGTATGTGTAAATCAAGTTTCAAGTCCCACATCTATCTTTTAGTGATGACACGTAAGAAACACTTTTTACAATAATAATGCATGTCAAGCTTTGCTAATCTCATTTGCAGATTGCTCAGCTCTGTGCAAACACAGTGTAATGGTCCAGACAACAAGAAGACATTGTCAATTTCAAAAAGGCTGCATTGTTACATCTTTTGCTTTCCATTGCACAACGACATTAAGCTCTATTGTGCTATGGTCAATACGCTTCCATAACACTTGCAAGTCCAGAACACCTGCAGACAATAGGCAGACACTTGTCAGTTTCAAAAATGATGCATTGTTTCATCTTTTGCTCACCATCATGCAAACCCTCTAAGTGGCATTGAGCAATGGTCCACAACACTTGCAGATCCAGAACACCTGCAGGCATCAAGAAGACATTTGTCATTTTCAAAATGGATACATTCTATCATATGTGGTTTGCCATGGCGCAAACACTCTAAGCAGTATTGTGCAGTGTTCAGCACACATACATAGTAATGAATGTGAAAATATACAGCTGCTGCCTAGTTGTTTCTGTGGCAGCAGGTATAAGTTAAGGGCTACAATATAGGTGAGTCTGAGTTATAATATAGCAAAGTCTAAAGTTTTATTACTGCTGTTCCTGTTTACTTTATATAAACATTAACATTAGAAAAATAATTACACATAGAAATGACTATATTTAGCAGGTGAACATACACAAGATATCATATATATATATATATATATATATATATATATATATATATATATATTAAATGTATAACTGTGTGTATCAGTAGAATTATGTTTATACAATTAAATATTTATTTTCAGAACTTTCGTGTCACACCGAACTCTTTAATGTGTATGTACAACTGATGAGCAGGTGTGACAAACAAGGTCTTAGTTAGAATGAGCACTACTGCACAGTAATTACTGTAAAAAATTCACTTGCAGCCCAACCTTACCTGTGTGAACTGAAATAAGTTAATGCTCACAATACAGGTGAGCCAAAGTTCTAATCTAGCACACTCCCAATTATATTAATGCGTGTTCACTCAATTTAAAAAAATAAAGAACAGCGTAAACATAATTTTAAATAATAAGTATAGCAGTGGAGCTCATTTGAATTATATGTGTGACTGAGGTTATACTGACTGTGATGATAGGAGGTTCTGCCAGGCATGCCAGAAGAAGTAGGGCAGTGGATGTGTAACATGTGATAACACAGCTAGGCGGAATTTAATAAAGTATTATATGTCACGTTTATCAAACTGATTTGTACAGATGCTTGTGCTGAAAATGTATTTATGAGGTTTGCTTGTGTTAAAATGTGTCAGCAGTGTGCCCTGCCAGAAAGAAAAAAAAAGTACATGTATTATTGTAACTGAATTCAATGTATGTCTTAACAGAGAATACTGGAAGAAACAAGGTTAATCACAATCCAGCTGCAGCAATCTTTTAAAAGAGTAAGAAATTAAAAATGACTGGGTCTAGGCCATAAAGATGCTCTCAGTATTCTGTATTCTGCCTTTTTTATCTGAAAACAAGGACCACTCACCCACTTCATCTTGCCTTGCAGTAGTGACTAGGGATAGTAATTCTCTAAATCAGTTATGAAAATATATTGAGAATTGTTAAAGTAATTTGAATATGCAACAGCAAGATATCTTCAGAGGAGGGGAACATAGCTGGGTGAACAAAAATCATTAAAGGTACTGTTTCATAAATATTACTCTCTTCTATAGGGCTCTATCTTAGGACTGATGTTTGCAAGAGTTTCTGTTTTTCCCATTGCTCAGGGTTACAACATTTTGCTGATTTTACTGAGATTGCTATGGTCTCCTACAGCTACACATGTAGACAGCATGGCAAAGGTTACTTCACCTGGAGAGATGGATCACTGGATTTACAAGCTTTGTTGGCTAACCTAATGATGATGGTGATATTAAATGACACAGCTGAACTAAAATATGCTAGTATAAAGCAGGATGCTAAGTTACAGGTTCTCTCTGAAGTACTGGACAAGCAGCAAACTGAACTGGCAGCTCAAAAGGAAGTTCAGTGGGTCCATGCTGCTCAGATTATGGATCTACAATCACAATTCCTGAAACTCAAAACAAAAATGGATGACTTGGAAAGTAGGAGCCATCCTAAGAAGTTATGATTTATTGAACTTCCAGAAGGGAAGGAGGTGGCCAATCCTGTGTTATTTATTACTAAAGACCTGATCTCCGTCCTTCAAATAAGTGACCTTATTATGATAGGACCAACAGAATTAATGCTAGAAGTAGGGTACAAAACCTCCAATGTCAGATCATTTGTGCTAAAATGTGCATGAGAGCAGGAAGGTAATTTTCAGTTGGCTGATGCACCTGTCAAGGATTCTCATAACTGTTGCAATGCCCTGATTAAACCACAAAAACCTATGGTTATATATATATATATATATATATATATATATATATATATATATATATATACACATATATATATATATATAGGTCTACTTTGATTCACTGAAAATTAATTTCACTGAATTTCAAAATACTCACACCAAATCACTGAACACTCAAATCACTGAAAACTCATTTCAATTAATCATATTTCACTGAATGTAAGTATTGTTGGGCAAATAAAATGTATATGCCATTTTCCTCAATATAGTGCAATCCTGGAGTTAGTATATATAGTTAGGCGGGGTGGGGGGCACAGCCCCCCACATTGGGGGGTGTGGGGGGCATAGCCCCCCTATCTACTTTTGGTTTTATATTGTTAGCTTTCAATAAAATGAGATTCATATATATAAACGTAAGTAAGTGGGGGGCATAATTCCACCACACTCCCCATCCCCCATACCCTCCTAACTATATATACTAACTCCAGGATCGCACTACAGTGGGGAAAAGGGTATATAGGTTTTATTTGCCCAACAGTACTTACATTCAGCAAAATGTGATTTAGTGAAATGAGTTTTCAGTGATTTGAGCTTTCAGTGATTTTTTTGGGGGCAAATTGAAATTCAGTGAAATACTTACATTCAATTAATCAAAGTAGACCCATATATATATATATATATATATATATATATATATATATATATATATATATATATATACTGAAAACACTTCTGAAAACTAAACTGAAGTGAAAAAAGAAAAAAATATTACTCAAAATAAATTCAAACCCTCTGATGTGTTAATAAGCTTTCCTTCCTTTAATGTGCTGGAACTTCTTCAGAATGAGCTAAAATTCTAAATAAAACTGTAACATTAACAGTCAGAAAACATCATAAATGTAACTATGTACACAATGTCCAATAACGCCTCCTTAGAACTTAATGACATAAATGATGGACAGATTACAGTAAAAGTGGGCAGGTAAGAATATAAAATTACACAATATAAGCATATAGAACACAGCTTTAGAAGCAATCTCAGTGCACATTTAAGATTTAAAGACTCATTTAAACCTGGGTAGAATTCAGCATTGAATCTCAGTTGCCACTTCAGTTCAAGCAACCGTAAAACGTTATCAGAATCACCAAAAAAGTCAGGAACTTGTTCTAAAGCAAGGAACAAAAAACATGTTTGCCAAGTGCATTTGTCAGGTCTTTGTGTCTGATGGCTGCATTATGTTCTTTAATTCTGTCACTTAACTTTCTCATAGTCTTGCCAACATAAAAACAATGGTATGTGGAGCAAACTGCAGCATAGACCACCAAGGAACTGTTGCAATTAAAACTTTTAACAAAATTAATTTTAACATTACAATGTTTAAAAAAATAGGAGTCACCTCTGAGAATAAAATCACAGCAATCACAATGGCCACAGACTGTGATTTCTTTAAGGGTGGAACTATTTTCTTGACAAGCCAACAAAAAAGGTTGGTCTTTGTTTTCGAAAAATGATCTAAGAGTTTTAGTTCTTTTAAAAGTGAAATTAGGATGTGCCCCTACTAGATCCTTAATATTGCTGTCACTCTGAATAATTTTCCAGTTGTCTGTGATGACATCCCTGATGGCTTTCAAATCTGTACATATAGGAAGAGCAAAACTCATAGTGTGATCATCTTCTGTAAGAGTTCTTGGATAAGGATTGAACCCATATTTTAAGATAGGTTTGAATTTGGTGACCCTAGAGATTCTAACTTCTTTTCTAATGTTGTGCAGGAAGACTTCAGGGTAAAGCTTCTCTTTAAACAAAGAAATTAAGTCAGAGTCTAATTCAGAAACATCATCTTCACTAATCGGTCTGGATAATCTAATGAGTTGCCCTTTAACTACATTTTTCTTCATGAAGTATGGATGTTGACTGTTAAAATCCAAATAATTGTTATGAAAAGTGTCTTTTCTGAAAATAGTGGAAGAAATCTTCCCTGTGTTTTTATTAATCGAAAGGGTGGTATCTACGAAAGAAACTGAAGAGCCTTTGTTAGCTATGACAAATTGTAAAAAAACAATGCTCTCGGACAAGGACTGTACAAAAGAAAGGAGTTGCCCTTCAGTCCCATTCCACACAAAAAAGATAATGTCAATAAAAGTGTTTATATAGCTGGGTGAGGTGATAACCTGGCAGATGTATAAGAGTGTCTAGTTCCCATTCACTCAAAACAAGATTAGCAAAAGCTGAGGCCATTTTAGATCCCATAGCCACACAACGTACCTATCTGTAAACGACCTTGTTGAAATGAAAAACATTATTCTGTAAAACTAAGGTCATAAGTTGGTAAAGGGTATCTATTTTCTTCTTCAGGAACTTGGCAAACGTATAACAAAAGTGTTTAATGTAGTTAAGACCTTCAGTGTGAGGTATACTGATGTATAGTCAACTATATCTAAAGTGACCAAAATGCTGTTGGAAAAAATCTAAGTCGGCTAAAAACAGTTCATTCAGAAAGTCCCATGAGTCCCTCATGTAAAATGGGGTGGCTTGAGCAACAGGATTCAAAATGTAATATATGTATTGTGAGATGCTTTCAGTTTTGGTGCACTTGTTAGACACCGACAGTCTGAAGGGTGGGTCTAATATATTTTTTATGAACTTTGGGGATCCCAAATAACTTTGCAAGACTGGAGTTGGGGGTGTTCATGAACACAAATTTTTCAGTTGTTATAAGGTGATTATTCTTTAAAGTATTAAGTATTTGTCAATGTAGACAAACTGCTAATAAACTAAGTCAATAGAAACCTGTTCATAGAAATTGTCTTTTAAGGTGGCTTCAGTTTTGTTAATGTATTTAAGTTGTTGCATGAGTACAATGTCAGTGCCCTTGTCTGCTTTTATTATTCTGAGATCATTGTCATTAGAAAGATCATGAAGGGCAGATTTCTCAGAGGCACTAAGATTAAACCACTTGTGTGCATTATGTGCACTAAGAACTTTCCTGAAATCAGTGTCACAAACTCTTAAAAAGGAAGATAAGGTGTTATGCAAAGGAGGGGTTAAATAAACTTTTCCTTTTCAAAACAGACGCATCTAACTTGTTTCTGTGAACTACTGGGGGACTGGAAACAGCAGGAGACCGAGTGGACACACCATCAGTTCCATTATCATTATTAAAAGAACCTTTGATTCAGTTTACGAATAAACAGTCGCAGTTCTAACAAGAAATCGGACAAACTAGCTCTTTGAGATGGAATGAAAGTAAACCCTTTACTAAGAACACTTAAATTGTGTACATTAAGAATTTTGTCAGACAAATTAAATACTGGCGAAACATCAGTAGCTGGAGAACCTTCAGAGGCTGGATATGCATCTTGGCTATTGGCTAAACAAGAACTGGTAGTAGCCAAAACAGAAGAACTGCTGACTAAGTCTAAGGAACGATTCATTTGTAGCTGCTCCTTGTGCGAATATGCCTTGGTGGAATAGACATGATCCTTTTCCCACTGCCTTTTCCTCTCTCACTCGTAGTGCTTCTCGTATCTGAACTTTTCTGAGTATCTGCTTCACTGGTGATCTGAATAGGAGTCAGTGTGGGTGACGTTAAAACAGGATGGAATCCATCAGTCACTCCTGTTGTATATTCAGGTGAAGATGAAGAGAGTGGCTGAAAAGACTGGCCCCGCTGAGGAGTAAAATCAGGTTGGATAGGGGGGAGGGGGTGCTGAACAGACTGGCCTTGCTGATAAACATTGTCAGACCTAAGAGAAACATTTTCAGATCTAAGAGATGAGAAATAATGTTGGTCTAAAAAGGAGTTACTCTTATTAGACCTGTTATGGACAGTCTTAATAACTTCAGAGTTTGAAGGCTGAGTACTCTGGTGCTGAAATCTCTGGTGCTGAAGAGGCATCTGACGAGAATCACTGAATCACTGAAGCCCTGCTATTTACCTGTACGAATGGGATAAGCTAGATTTATGCTGTACAGTTGCAAATATAATAATATATATGATGGCTAAGGAAACGGGGGCACTTGCCTGCTTCAATTTCCAGCAATGCTAGTAATTAACTATGCAGGCCATTCCAACTCTTTTGAGAATCCTTAAAATGTAGATGCCTATTACCATTCTGCATGAGATCACAACAAAAGGGACTCAGATGATATAAAGGCAGACAAGCGCTCCAAGGATGTTAGACTCATGAAGGCATATCAATACATTGCCTGGTAAATGTCCCCTAGGGAAGAAACAGTGATTGGCACCAACACCCAAAAGCCCATTGGGAGTTAGAAAAGCTTGCTGAAGATCTCTCTCACAGATACTTTCAATGGCAGGGAGCAGATTTTCCCCCTTGCTAATCATGACAACAAGGAATCAGAAGATAGTGGATTTATTACACCAGACTGTACTCCAGCAGAACTGGATTATATAGAGAAATCCAAGGACAAGCATTCTATAGTCCATTCTGTGGCAAATGCAATAAATGGGGCTCTACCAGCATGAAGGTAGTTTGAACGCCAGCTGTGACTAGTCTCATTTAACCCATAAGGTGAGTGTTAAGGAGTACACAGAAGATAAATGACTTTGTGAGTCAATATTTCACTAACCTATCCAGCTGAGTCAATTCCTTGTCTAGCCTTCCCAGAGTATATTTCTACAACAGGTCAAACTTCCTACGATAAGTTAATAAGACTGCACCCTACTAGACAGACTCATTACAGTAAAATAGGTGAAAGCAAATATTTAGTGCATTCCTAACAATAAGGTCAGGGGATGGATGGCCTGCTGACAGACTTTTGTAAGGTTTTTAAGGTACTGCATTGTGGCCACTGCAGCAGCATTTTGCAGAAGGGTAAAGAAGGGGACATCTGCCATTCTCTTCAAGACTCAAAATATTATTTTACTCTCTAAATCTGAAAAGGAAGTTTCTAACACTTCTGATTTTCATCCTATATCAATTTTGCAGTTAGAAACTAAAAATTATGCAAAACTCTTGGCAGGGCATTTGGAGATGCTGCTCCCCCATCTGATGCATTCCTCTCAACAAAGGTTTGTTAAACAGAGATAGGGGTAGAACTGATTTGCCTTTGGTTAAATTTATCACTCCAAAAGACATTTGACTCCTTAGATTGGCATTCGTTATGGGAAGTATTTCAGATGTATGGACTGTTGAGTTTGTTCATCCATGGTTGTTAGCAGTTATATGCAGAACCTTTGGTGCAGGTTTTCACTCAGCAGCTTACATCTAGTCCTTTAGCTTGCAGAGGACAGACTGGCAGGCATCCCCTGTACGGTTATTCCTGCTATACAGAAATTGGGTAGTTTTTTGAAGCAGAATCATGTTAACTGGAGTATATGGGTGAAACCCAATAGAGGGTGCATCATCTCTTGGTTTTCAGATGATGTGATAATCTGGCTAAGTGACCAAATAGTGTATCAAATCTCCCTGAAGTGTTATCACTTTTTATTCACTTTGGGAAACTCTCTAATCCTTAATTTAATGCATAAAAATCTCTTACCCTTAAACATGGAAGCTAAATCTCAAGTAGCTAAATGGGACGTAACTCCCCTGTCCACTACTTGCAAGACTAAATGCATGAGAATATTCATACATTTTGACTTAGCAAAATTAATTCCTTTGAATGGAACCCCTTTTGGTGAGACTACAGAAAACATTACTATGATGGGCTAAGCTGAATATTCAATTTTTAGCTAAGATATCAGATATTAAAACTGTTTGTTTGCCAAAAATCTTTTTTTTTTGTATACAGCAGTTCCCCCATCTAACTTATTCCACATTTCCAGCTTAGGTGCAAAAAATGACTGCCAGTTTTTTATGGGCTGTGCAGGACAACATCTGAAGATATAATATATTCATATTCATATTCATTGTAAGAAAGGAGGAGTGGGCTTGCTAGACTTCATCACCTATGTGAAAGCAACTCAGCTATGTAGTCTTTGGAGGGCTTGGTCTGTTCTGCACCCTTTCTGGTTATTATCTGAGTTAGAAGTGATATTATTTGAGATGCAGTCCCCAAAATTCAGAGACAGAAACAGAATGTGGGATGCTGGTGGGTTAGAGGACAAAGAAACTGGATCATGCTTTAAGGCATATGATATTCCAGAAGAGCCCTGTGGTTCTGAGAAAGGGTACACTGCTCAATGAAGTATGTGCTGGACTTTATACCCATATATTGGTATCCATGAATAGCCAAAGTCTTCATATATTAGAGAGATATGTTGGCCAACAGATTTAATTCTATTCTGTCCTTTGGCCAGTATATGGATCAATCACCCCACTCTCTACTGCAAAGATGGCAGTATCTCCAGGTGAAAACTTTGAAAGACAGTTAGAAAAGGCTACTTTTACATAGTGATGGAGATTCCCTCTCTATGTGTCTGTCTAGCTTTTCTGAGAAATTTGAGCTACCTGACAAATTGTTACTGACATGATATGCTGCTCTTAATAGAAAACGCAAATCGAGACTTACTTCAATTTTTCACTAAAGTTGAAATGAGAAAGGTTACTTAACACTGAACTGAGTCAGATTCAATGGGACGAGACAGTAATATCCTGGGAATTTTTGTCTATGTTCCCATAATTGTCTTTACTCAGTTTAAGTTGGCTCATGTATGTTACATTACTCCAGTGGACATGAGTAAGCAGGGTGGATATAGATTTGCAACCTATTACAGATGTGACTTGCCAGATGCAGATTATCAACATCCTTTATGAGACTGTCCCTCTGTATATAATATGTGGAGTAGAATGGGGACATTTGTGGGTCATCTCTAGCCAAATCACTCTCACTGGGAGCCACACCATATTTTATTTACTTGGCATGAAGGATCCTGTGTTTCTCATGTAAAAAGCTGAATCATTATGGCTTAGAATGACTCTCTTGGTGTTTATGTCCATTATTTTTGACATTGGAAGTCTGGACCAGTCAGCATTCAAACCTTGCTTAATGTTTATGACAACAACTTTGGAACTGTTATAATGACACAATCTTTGCTGCTTATCTTCAACATTTTTGGGATGTTTGTCTTTTCTGTTTTACAACTGTAAAGAGGAAGGAAAGGGGATTAAATAAAGATGAATGAAGGTTAAATAGATCACAAATAAAGACCTTGGTGGTGACTGGCCAAAGTGGAAAAGTAAAACAACAATGGAGAGAAATTCTATATGAAATAAAAAGTCAGTCATAAGTTTTCTGTTTATCATTTGGAAAGAATATATCTATATCTATATCTATATCAATATATATATATCTATATCAATATCTATATCGATATCTATATCTATATCTATATCTATATCTATATCTATATCTATATCTATATCTATATCTGGACCGAACTACAAAAGGAGGGGGAGTATCCATATTTATCAAAGATACCCACACCTCCAGGTTAGTGGCACTGCACGAAGCAGCAGAGAACATCCATGTGCAACTAACAGTGGGCAAAACTGCCTTTCAGTTTGTAGCCTGCTACAGACCACCCTCCCAAACACAGGAACCTCACTCAGCTTTCCTGAGAACACTGGAGAATATGAATGTCTCTCCAAACACCATTATATTGGGTGACTTCAACTACCCAAACATTGATTGGGAAAACTACTCAAGCACAAACACCCTCGTCCAATGGTTCCTAGAATTTATAAACTCAAATGCTATGGAACAACTGGTCACCACTCCCACAAGAGGGGAAAACATATTGGATCTGGTCATCACCAACATGGGGTCTCTATGTTTCACACCAGAGGTATACCCCTCATTTGGTAAGATCAGACCATAAACTAATCTCACTGGACATCCATATTCCATCCCCACCCCTAGCCAAGGAAACCACGGTGA
Organism: Protopterus annectens; assembly: GCF_019279795.1. Lineage (NCBI taxonomy): Eukaryota > Metazoa > Chordata > Ceratodontiformes > Protopteridae > Protopterus > Protopterus annectens. The sequence goes on from NC_056744.1 coordinate 535,255,913, forward strand.
AGAACTTCTCAAAAGCAAACTTCACACTTCTCAAAACTGAGGTGGAATCCTTCAAAGCCCCCGGGCCAGTGGAAAATATGGCCCAAAATGCAGAATCCTTTACAAAAGCATTCTATGGACACCTACAGGAATGCATAGAGCATGCTATCCCAAATAAAACCAAGACTCACTCCTCCAAAGGCAGGAGACCTGTCTGGTGGACCCCGGCCATAAATAAGCTATACAAGAGAAGGAGAAAGCTACTACATGATAGAGCAAAATCCCAAAAATGGAAGGCGTCTCTGATCAGTACTAGCAAGAAACTACGATCCCTCATAAAATCATCTAAGGCCAGCTTCGAAAGAAAAATTGCACAAGACACTAAAGATAATTACAAGGCCTTCATTAGTTATGCCAGAGACCTGGGAGGAAACTCCCAGATATGCTCTGAGTTAGTGCAAAATGACAAAAAAAACATTGAACCCACAGACATTGCCAACATCCTGGCAGAAAGGTTCAGTGCAAACTTCTCCCCCCTTTCCCGCCCAAAAGAGCAAATGTCTATCCCAACAGAGTGTAGCCTTTATGAGATCACAGATGCACAGGTGAGAGCTGCCCTCTCCAAAGCAAAAAACACAGCAACAATGGGACCAGACGGTGTCCCGGGCTGCGTTTTACATGAGCCCCAAGAAGAACTAAACCCTCATATAAAGTCACTGTTCAATCTCAGTCTTACTACAGGATATGTACCCAAGGAATGGTGTACAGCAACAGTGATCCTACTCCACAAAGGTGGTGCCACAACAGACCCCGGAAACTATTGCCCTTTAAGCCTGACTAGCCTGGTCTGCAAAGCTATGGAGCGTATCATCATGAAAATCATAAACAAAGACATTGGGAACCTCCAGACACTGGATCCTACCCAACTCAGCTTTGTTAAGGGCAGATCTTGCCTCTTGAACCTGGTCGACTTCTTTGAAACAGTTACCAAAGCCATAGACGAAGGGAAGGTAGCCCACACAGCCTACCTGGACCTCGCAAAAGCCTTTGACACAATACCCCACTCGGGCATCATAAATAAGCTCACCAGCTTAAATATCAACCCCTATGTCACAAGATGGGTTGCAAACTGGCTCAGGGATAGAACCCACATGGTCAGAATAGCAGGTACCATGTCAAACTCTAAACCAGTTACAAGTGGCGTCCCACAAGACTCAGTCCTGGGACCTCTCTTGTTCGGTATATATTTCTCAGAGGTACAGGCTAGCATGGGTGGACTATGGCTGACCAAGTTCACAGATGACTGCAAATTGGGTGCCATAATTGACTCTCTGACTGACACAAGCATCCTCCAAAAGGGTCTCACAGAGACGGATAACTGGTGCCAGAGCCATGGCCTAAAGCTAAATGCCAAAAAGAGCATAGTCATCCCCTTTGGGAAAAACAAAGTGCCCACAAATTACCACATAGATGGTAATCCATTAAGTATGGAAGAAGTAATTAGGGACTTGGGGACCCAAGTAGATAGCAATTTCTCCTTTGACAATCACGTTGCCAAAGTGGTTAGAAAGACCTTCTATATAGTCCACCTTATCATGAAAGGATTCACATCTAGATCAATAGAGGTCATTGTGCTCCTCTACTCATCACTTATCAGGCCCATAATTGAATACAATGCCCCATTTGGGATGTACCTTACATGACACCTGCAGCAACTGGAAAGACCCCAAAAGTACCTCACCAAGAGGATCAAGGGGCTCAAACAGATGCCCTATGCAGCTCGTCTAAAGAAACTCCAGCTCTACTCAGTTGAGTACCGCCTACTCAGAGGCGATCTGTGTCTGATGTATAAAGCCATGTCCAACCCAGAATTAATGGACATGCTTCACCTCAGGAAATCCAAATCCCTTAGAGCTACATGCTCCAGGGACTTGAACCTCAGCACAGAAATAAATAGGACATGCTGGAGGGACAGATTCATATCCCAGAGGCTCCCCTCACAAAATCCCAATCCATGTTAGGCAGTGCCCCTCACTGACCCTCTTCAAGAGAAATCTTGATGAGTGGATGGAAGATCATAAGTTTACCCCTGGGATCTCTTCTGTATCCCTGCTTGACAGAGGTACACTAAACTAACCTTAAAAGGGCTACCTTCTGTGACCTACTATACAGAGGCACAGTCAATTAATCTAAAAGGGTGTCGAAAGCCAAACACACTCTGGCTAGGCTTATAAATGCCCTAGGACAGATAGCCTAGTATCAACCTATGAACCTATGAACCTAATCTATATCTATATCTATATCAATATCTATATCTACAGCTATATCTATATCTATATCAATATCTATATCTATATCTATATCAATATCAATATCTATATCTATATCTTATCTATATCTATATCTATATCTATATCAATATCTATATCTATATCTATAGACATGATAAGCAACGACCAAACTAATAAACAAATATAGACGAAAAGCCACCAGCTAGACGATAAATATTGTTTAATAACAAACAAAACTTGTACAGCTAAAAGCATTTGAACAAACTTAGACAAACTTAAAACGCCAAATAGAAACACTTAAAAAACAAGAATAGAATTCAATGTGAGCACTTTCGTTTAAATATTTTAAACTTCCTCAGACAAAAAACATCTATTACATCACTTCCTTTTATAACCTTCACAGAAAATTGCGCCAAAATCAAATTCAAATTGGAGCATGCTCAGTAGCTAAAAAATGGGAAATAGAATTTCTAAATACAATTCAAGGAATGCTTAAACAACAGCAATTGAATACTAAAAGACAATAATAATACATTATATTATATAAAAATTTAAAACTAATAATTTAGATCATTCTTTTATATAAATCATGAAATCACAACTTCTCCAACCCTTAACATTTATAAATTATTAAATATTAAATATTAAATAATAAAATGTCACAACTAATATATTCCATATAGTAAATTATCATATAACATATATTATTATTACATAGCTTCCTCCATATACACTCAAAATTATTAAAATACTTAAAATCAAATATTAAATTAATCTTCAATTTTATTACGAGTCAATGCTTTTAATTTTAAAATTGGCCCTATAGAACTTCTTTCGTTTAAGCCTGGCATACAATCAGCTTGTAATTTAATTTGCCAGGTAAGTTCTCTTTCTTCTAAAATTAAGTTCCACGGGGTTCTTTCTTCTATTTCCACTTGATCTATTACCATATAATTAAAATTATGATTATTATATTCATTTATATGTTTTGCTAGCGCGTTGTTTAATTTTTTATTTTTTATGGCATATTCATGCTCATAAATTCTCTGAGCGAATGTTCTCTCAGTTTTTAATACGTAAAAGGAGAAACAAGAATTACAACTTGCAAGCTAAACAAATGCTTTAGATTTACAGTTAAACTTCTTTTTAATATAATACTTCTTATCACGTATAGTGAAACTATCTCCTTCTTGAATTTTAAAGCACCATTTACATGCTTCACATCTATAGTTTCCACTCTTCACTTTTTTACACATTCCTATATTATTATTAGATTTTAATAAATCTTTAAAACATTTCCCTTTCCTATAAACTATTTTTGGAGATTGACCTATATGGTTTTATATTGGGCATCTCCAAATACGTTTCAGTTATTATGAAAGACTTCTTTTAATATTTGATAATCTTGTGAAAAAGTGATAACTAAGGCTTTTGAAAATTCTTCTACTCTAGTATTCTTATTTTTACTAGATGTATCTAAACTTATGGTAGTCTCTCTATCGTCAAACCTACTTAAATCTCCATTACTTGCAGCATCAGTGACAACTTCACTTTTACCTTGCAAAATTGGTTTAAAATGACCATTTTCTCTTTTTTCAATAACTTCTAAATTTAATTTGTTTATTAACCACATTGGATATTCCTTATTAATAAACATTCTCCTTAAATATTCACATTCATTTAAGAAATCTGAATATCTTGTAATTTGCTCAGCTCTCACCAATTGACCTTTAATTACAGATCTTTTTTGGTGCTCAGGGTGTGCACTAGTATAATGAAGGAAGCCATTAGAATATGTTTTTTTTTCCTATAAATCAAGGAAATATACACTTTTGCCTCATAATCTTTCATCAAATTAATGTCTAAATAATTAATTGCATCCAAATTAATATTCCACGTAAATTTGAAAAGTTTGTGGTTTCATTGATATAACTTAAAAATTCATTTAAAATATCTATATTCTCTCTCCAGACTAAACATATATCATCCTGAAACCGATTATATGATTTAATATAATTATTATATTTACTATTAAAAATAAATGTCTGTTCCCAGGACATCATAACTAAATTTGCATAAGTTCCACCACATGATGATCCCATAGACCCTTTCTTTGGGATATAATATTGATTATTAAATTTTAAATAATTATTATATAATACTAATTCAATTAATTCAATTATAAGATTATTTAAGTCCTGTTGAACAGAAGACTTAAACAAAACTTCACTAATCCATTGAAGCCCAATATCATGGGGAATAACTGTATATAGATCGCATACGTCTATTGTTACCAAAACATCTTTGGCATCAAACGATATATGATTCATGTGCTCTAAGAATGTCCAGGAATCCTTACAGATATATTCTTCTTTCATCATAACTTTTTTAAATTCATAATCAACATACTTAGCACATGCTGACGTGATGGAATCTCTCCCATCCACCAGAGGCCGCATGGGGGGATCTTCTATATTTTTATGCATTTTCGGATTACCAAAAAACACCGGAATCCTGGGTGTTAGAATATTAAGATAATTAAATAAATTAATATCTATTCGTTTATCTAAAAACATATCATTAATCTGTAAAAAAATCTTTCTATAAGCACAATTCAACTCATTTAAGGATACCTTTTCGTAAGTGTCCGTATTTAGGATCAACTCCATTTTGTTATTATAAAAATCTACATCCATAATCACTGCCCCTCCCCCTTTATCAGGTTTCATAACTCTTATATTCCCTTTCTGTAAACATTTTAAAATTTCTAATTCATCTTTACTTACATTTGAGGGATAATTTGTTTTTTTATTAATTCTATCTAAATTTTTTAACTGACTTTCGCACATTTTTTCGTACATTAAAAGTTTAGGATGCAAGGGGGGATTATATATACTTGATATATTAAATTTATGTTATGCATTATACATCGAATCCTGAAACATAAATGAAAAGTTAATCTTTCTTAAAAACAATTTCATATCAATGATAGTTGAAGTAACATCAAATGTATTAGAAGGAACAAATGAAAAGCCTTTTGACAGTAAATTTGCAACTTCCTGATTAAAATCAATTTGAGTAAAATTATAAACTTTAAAGTCACCAGATTTATTCATAATGACTTGTCGTAACTTGTTATGTAGGCTCTTACTACATTGTTGCATAATCGTTTCATGTCCATTCTCGTCAATATCCGAACCATTATGCATTCTTATGTTCTCCATTTTTTGTCTTTGGGCCTGGCACCTTGAAACCCCGCCGATTGTTGGTTACCATAAGGAATTTTATTTTTAAGCCTTTCAGAGTGTCTTAATTCAGGGTATTCATCATCATATACCAAATCATTATGTAGATTCCCTTCATATTGGCCTTCTCTTGCAGGGTCAGATCTATAAGCTTGATTTAAAGAATAGGTTTTGGTTTTCTTATTAAATCCACCTGGAGGTCTGGGATATGCTATCCCATTTGCGTATTGTTTAATGTCTCTTTCAATTTTTTCTGTTTTAGCATTCTTTAATTTGATAATGTATCGATCAATACTATTATATATTCTAATCATGTCATATTGAACTGTATCAAAAGAAACATCTGATCTAATTATTTTATCAAGTTCATCAAGTTCAGATATCAGATTATCAATTTCTATCTGATTATATTTAATCAGCATGTTCAAAAGATCTTTGCCACATCGATCGAACAACTGCAACAGTTCCATATGCATAGGTGAATTATAAACCAATCCCATAGGGTATCACCATAAGCGCAACCCTTTAGGGATAATATTAACTGTGATGCACTCTTTCAGATATGCACTTTCAAGTTGCAATTTCCTACATTTCATTAATTTAATATCAAAGTCATTTAATTTATGATCAATATCATTATTAGCATTATTACCTCCTTTAGATTGTCCAGAAAAACCAAACGATGATTCCAACCACTCATTTAGCATTGGAACAGATTTTCTCTGTCCATCTCTGTGCATAAGTCCAAAGTTACTCGACTGCATTCCTTGATTAACAGAAACATCTTTCTCTTTTTCACCATTGTCCAAACCTGTGGCCTCCTTCCTGCCCATCTGGTTATTAAAACAAACTGGAGTGATGTTAAAATCAAAACTAGTCTGTGAAGGTTGCATTGGTGCTTCTTTTCCACGCCTATTCATACGACCATCGTCGTTTTTGTTTAGTTTCTCATACAAAATATCCACACTCTGCGTTAATTTAAAAATCAAAGCTGTTAAATTCCCAATCGACCCTTCGGTACCTTCGATGGAGTCATCTAGCTGTACTGCTGCTTCGTCTAAGCAAACTGTAGACATGATGAGCAACGACCAAACTAATAAACAAATATAGATGAAAAGCCACCAGCTAGACGATAAATATTGTTTAATAACAAACAAAACTTGTACAGCTAAAACGTACTTCGAACAAACTTGCGACAAACTTAAAACGTCAAATAGAAACACTTAAAAAACAAGAATAGAATTCAATGTGAGCGCTTTCATTTAAATATTTTAAACTTCCTCAGACAAAAAAACATTTATTACATCACTTCCTTTTATAACCTTCACAGAAAATTGCGCCAAAATCAAATTCAAATTGGAGCATGCTCAGTAGCTAAAAAATGGGAAATAGAATTTCTAAATACAATTCAAGGAATGCTTAAACAACAGCAATTGAATACTAAAAAGACAGTAATAATACATTATATTATATAAAAATTTAAAAACTAATAATTTAGATCATTTTTTTTATATAAATCATGAAATCACAACTTCTCCAACCCTTAATCTAAAAGGGTGGCGAAAGCCAAACACACTCTGGCTAGGCTTATAAATGCCCTAGGACAGATAGCCTAGTATCAACCTATGAACCTAATCTATATCTATATCTATATTAATATCTATATCTACAGCTATATCTATAGCTATATCAATATCTATATCTATATCAATATCTATATCTTATCTATATCTATATCTATATCTATATCAATATCTATATCTATATCTATATCAATATCTATATCTTATCTATATCTATATCTATATCAATATCTATATCTATTTCTATATCAATATCTATATCTATATGGTTCTACCTGACATAATCGAAACCACACAACACCGACAACCACATCACCGACACCACATATTCGACAGTCCATAAACACGAAACCACACATAACCGACAACGAAATAACCGACGGTACACAAACACGAAACCCCATACACTGCACACACCACAATAACAATTAAAAACAAAACACATCCCCATTCCACAAACCACACACACAACACAAGCACACCAAAATCCTTACAAGCCCACACTAAACCTTACCTAACCCTAAGGTCCGTCACTATCGCACACTTACCTACCCGCTCCTAACCTAACTCACTTAACCGCCCCTATCGGCCCTAACCCTAACTCACTTAACCCACCCCTATCGCTCCTAACCTAACTCACTTAACCCCCCTATCCCCACAGACCGTCAATCTCCACACTTACCTGCTCAGCTCCTAACGTCCACTACCGCATACTCACACAGCCTTTCCCATGTCGGCATCCTCGGCGTTGGTGTTGTCATCCGTCGTGGGTCTTCTGCATTGTCGATGTTCTGCCACTCGCGATTCGCGTCGGTCTTCTTCGTTTCGATCTTCTGGAGCTCCGAATTCCGCTGTCGGTCTTCTGCGCTGTCGACGAAGTCAGGTAGAACCATCTATATCTATATCTATATCTATATCTATATCTGTATCTATATCTATATCAATATCTATATCTATAACTATATCTATGTCTATGTCTATATCTATATCTAGACATACACACATGCACACACACACACACACACACACACACACACACACACACACACACACACACACACACACACACACACATATGTATTGTGTGTGTGTTTGTGAGTCTGTGATAAATATTTATATACTGGGAAAGTCAGGATTTTTGCAAAATGTATAAATGTTTTGGGGAAAATGGAAAAATAATTGTTCATTTTGTCAGTTTTATAAGTGGGTATCAAGACAAATCCAGTTAAATGAGAATTCCATATAATAAGAAAGAAAAATAATTTTTGAATTAAAAAAGCAATCCGTTTGTATATTTGTCTTCTATCACATTTTTGTGTATTAAGATATGAATAAGAAAGAAAACAAAAGTTTATATTAAAAATCCTGGTGTATGCTTGCCATCTATTATTCTTTTGGGGTATTAAAAACATGAAGGAGGGGAAAAGCAGTTTTCTAGGGAAAACTAGTGTATATGAAATGTGCAGAGGTGGAAACAAGTAAATAGGAGGAGATGATAAAAAAGCATATGATAAGGTGAAGTCAAGGAAAATTAAGATGGATGAAGTTAAAAAGGCAGAAAGAAATGATATAATATGATAACAAAAAGGTATTATTTAATATATCCATGGAAATATTTAATACATCCATGGAAATATCACAAGGAGAAGTTGAAAAGCAATTAAAAAAAACAGAAATATATGAAGATTTTTATGAAAGTGGATATTTTTGTGGAGATTATTACTGTATAGGTTTCCTAGGAAAAGTAATAAGCCATATAAAGCAATGGGTGTAGGAAAATTTAAGGACTGTAATGAAAAATAATTTACAAAGCTTTATTTTTTGGATTGTAAAAAGAATGAAGATTTTTGGAAAAATTTAAAATTAGTTTGTGTGAAGTTTTTCAGAATATAAACATGGATATAATACTGTATAGAAATATGAAAAAGAGAAAACTGTGAAGATGACAGATGGGATAGAATATCTATATACTGATTGATGGCAAAACTCCTGCTTTCCAGTAATTGAAAGACTATACAAACCTAAAACTAACAACTGGTTAATCTATGAGCCCAACGCTCTTTTACAACACAGAGACAAGGCATGGCATTCTTGGAAAGCACTTCTTAATACTATAAACAGACAGCATTATACCCAGCAATACAACCTTGGCAAGCCAGCTATACATCATCATAAATTTCACTTTATGAAATCATATTGAATCTCACTAATAAAAATGACCCCAAAACTGGAAAGAGGTCAACCATCTTACAGAATGGAAGAGCCTTTCTTCCATGAATTCCATATTGTCTCAACTTTCTGCATCTGCCCTTTCTCATTTCAGCAACCTTCCCAGCACTTTCTCTAGGTAATCCCAAACTACATCTGATGCTCCCAACTCCCCTCTGTACATCCCTTCATTCTATGTCAGAACTATCACATCCAAGGGCATCTACCTTCTGCTTGAGCAGATTAAGCTTGATAACCCCCTGGTACACTATGGTCTATACCCATGGTTTATTTACCACTGTAGAGACAACATCATAACTCCAGTGAAACGCATCTACAACCTATGTATTTCACTGTTAAACCTAATATCTGGAAGATGCCATTGTAAAACCTTTCCCTACAAAACCCAATCCCTCCAATCCTTCAGGCATTTGGCTCATGCCTATTCTCCTTACATTAGGAACGATTCTGGAAAAATAACTTTATTTGTAACTCAGTTCATCAGTCAATGCCACCTTCTCTCTGAAAAGCAGCATGGCTTTTGGTCTGGTCATAGTACCTCCACAGCTATTTGGAGACTCAGTGGCAACATTATTCATGGAATGGGCAAAGGCCTAATTACTGGAACAAGTTTTTATTGACCTCACCAGAATCTTAGATCTTGTTGATTATTCAGTTCTCCTATACTATCTCACTGAAATAGGCATTTTTGATGTCACATTGCCCTGGTTCAAAACTACCTGCCTAACTGCCACTTCCTAGTTAATTTCAAATCATCAATCTCTATATCCATCCTTCTGCAGAAAAGTATCCCTTAAGGATCTATTCAGGTACCTGTCCCCTTTCCTAGCTACATTAACAAACTTTCTTTTGACTTAGCCCATCTTCCTGTCTTCTTTGCTTTAAGAAAAGCTTGTGCATCTTACCCCACTTCCATTCACAATTAAAAGCACATTTCAAGACTCTAGGAAAATGCAACTGCTATGTCCCTGATCATATAATCCAACCTCGTCTTACCCTTCTTCTGCCTACATATCTTTCTCTAACTCTGTTTTTGGTTGTGATTCTTTCCACATGCCAGCTGTGATGCCACTCTATATTTAATGCATGTATGTACTATTTTTTTTTCAGTTACTCCATATATAATGTCAATTATATGCTGCTTTTATGACCTCAAACCAACTATGATATTCACTTTGTATATAATATATGTATACACTGTATTTTGTGATTTTCTCTGTATATAATGTATCTATTGTGTTTATCTCATGGCTGAGACTGAAATTAATCCAATGGGATCAGTGCTCTAACCTAGTTAACAAATTCAAAATAAAATATTGATGGTGACATTGTGGGTATTATGGAAAAGATCACATGAGTTGTATAATAAAAATAAGAATGATGAAGATGATTTAGCTGAAATAAAAAGCTAGACAAGGAGAAAAGGATGGGAGAGAGAATGAAAAAAGTTAAAGTTTGAGAAACTGAAGATGTAAAATAATGAGTATATCGTAAATTTTATAAATACCGCAGAAATGTAAATGGAATGGGAAGGAAGGGATGTATTAAGATAAACATACACACACACACACACACACACACACACACACACACACACACACACACACACACACACACATATATATATATATATATATATATATATATATATATATATATATACAGGTTTACTATCAAAATCTCAAAGAGCATTGAATGGTAATGCCAAATCGCAAAATATTACTTAGGTGTAAATGTCGAATCTGCTGAACAAATTCAGCAGATTCAACATTTTCGCTGAATATCAAATGTGGTGTCCACGTAGGAGCTCAGGTAAGTGTAACTCCTACACTTCACATCATGTTTTTGTATGAGGGAAAGCCCCTTCGCTGTACCGTCCTGTGTGGGGGCTGCCCCCCCACACCCCCTGCTGACAATATATTCCAACTCTGAGATTGCACTACAGTGAGGATGAATATTCAATCCACATTGTACAGGGATCTCTATTTATTACATTGAGTTTTGCTGATATGAGCTATTGATCATGTAATGGACAGCAACACAGGAAGTGGCCATCTGCCTTCTGATATCCCATCTACAGAGAATTTGCGTTCATGATTTTGATTGTAAACCTACATACAAACCTTACAAACTCTTATACCCTAACCTTAGGAGAATGGAATCTCCCCAACAGTCCTTCCATTCCGCATAAAGGGTAATGTGTTTTCTTTGAAAGAACACTACCAGCCAACCTGCTATAATACTACTAATTGCGGGCTCTATGTTATATATTCGAACTTTCAAAACTTCGAATACCATATGTTCGAAAACATATGGTCGAAGTTTGAAAGACCGAATATATAATAAAAAAAAAAAAGAAAAAGAAAAACATACCTTAACAGTGCGAGCAGGGGGCAAGCCCTTCCCCTGCACCCCCCACATCTCCCCTACTTAAATATACCAACTCCGGGACCACACTTCAGTGCAGAAAAGGGAAATTCTTCCATTCTACACTGTACGGCACTGTTAAATTCAACCTTCAAACTCTTGAAATGTCGATCATATGGTGTTGCCCATATGACGTTCGACATTTCAAGACTTTGTTATTCTGACAGGAACCCTAATTGTGGTATCCTTTCAACCTGATTGTTTTTTGCAGCAGTCTAGCTTCCACCAGTGGGGTAGGAGGTACTACCATGGTCTCCTGGGTCACCCCCCCTTAACACCTGCTGACCCGCCCCCTTTTTACCTTACCTGACTCTGTATGTAGTAGCCCGCTCATGTGGTGCCATTTTTAAATTCACCTTTTTCCTGCCCAGCCACCTCCATTGCCCCTCCGCTCAAGTGTGCCTGCCTTTAAGGTATTGTACTGCTGTACTACTGTTATTTTGTTATTGTTCTTGAACTTTACTGCATGTACATTGTGGAACATAAGTTTATAATTTTCAGTGCACTTGCTGCATATTACTGATGCCCGCAAGTATATATTTGTATGCCTACACTGGTGTTGTTGTTCTGTTTTTTTAACTGCTGCACATGCCCTGCAGAACATATACACTTAATATCTGCTGTATTTTACCACTCTGAAGTTAACACATGTAGGGATGTTAAGCTTTATACCACTATGAAATATATATACCTAGGGGATGATAAGCTTTATATCAATTGTAACTGAATTTAGTGATTAACACAGAAAGCTATAGCATCCTTTTGTTGCTAACTCATATTGTAGTGTGAGGGCTATCCAAATGTGGTAACATCTGACATACGGCTGTATCGTAGCGCTTTCTTAGTATGCTCTCTGCATTAACAATGCGCCCCAAGTAGTACACAGCTGGGGTTGATGTTTGCTTCCCGTAATTGTACTTGGTTATACTGTTAATTGAACTGCTCTGCTTGAAGTGGTCTCACAAAATTACACTTTCACTATGTGCATTTACTGTGCATGGTAATCGCAATGAAAGCTGTTGGTTTCATGAGAATTTCTACTGCCTGAATCGATTTTTACAGTGCAAGCCTTATTAGTTTGTTCCATGTGTTAAGCTATTACCTGAATTAGAGTTATTAAGTTAGCCTTTTGCTTTCTCTCCTGTACTCTTGAATTGTACTTTTTCTTTTTCCCTCACTACATAGTACTATTCCTCCATCTAATCTATCTGCCCTCACTCTCTCTTACCTATTACCCCTCAACCTATACCTCCATTCTCACCTAAGACTTCAGTTCTTTCTCTGTTAATCTGCTAATCTCTCTTGGTTTCGACAGTCCATCTTCTTATTATGTATGGTAGATTTGTCCTGTTTTACATCTTGAATTTCACTGCTTCTAATCTGGCTATCTTCCCACTGTACTGCAAATTACTCTTCCATTTTTTGGACTACAAAGTCACCCTGAAGTCCCACCATCCAGGTGAAAATACAAGACACTCATTTGCCTGTAGTGTAGGTGATTGCTTACAGCTTTCATCTGTTGTACTAAGAAATATTGATGCTGTGTTGTTCATTGTAAGGGCTAGCACATGTGTGGACTGACTGCCCTGAGGACGTCTCCTTCTCCGTAGTCTTTTTTCACTTTTCTCGCTGTATTTCTCCATGCGTTCTATCCCCACAACTATACCCACTGCTGCTGTTCACCTCTAACTCCACTAGATGGCAGCATAAACATACCTTAATTCACCATATATTGGCTTCCTCTTTTTATTAAACATAGCCACATCCTATCCCTCTTACATAAAGGGATTCCCTATTTTTATTTTATTTTTATTAAACATAGCCACATCCTATCCCTTTTTACATAAATGGTAAGTCATAAAGCTACTGACTCACCATCCTAGGGAAAGTGATTTAAACAAACCAAGCAGGAAAACTGGAAAAGCTGCAACAATTTATTCCGGTACCTCGGCTGAATGCCTTCAAAAAATAATATACATTACACTGCTGCTTATATATATAACACCAATGTAAAGTTAATGATTAATCAGATATACCCTTGGTTTTAAAGCTAAGGCACAAAAAATAAAGAATCCAACACTCCATTATGAAATGAGTTAAAATGTTCAGAGATGGGCTGTCTGTCCTGGCATTTGATGTCACCCTAATGTTTCTAAGACCAGATTTTTTAGTTGACGTTTAGTCTGGCCAATATAATATAAGGAGTTTTTTTATATATTTATAGTATATAATAAGGTTGCAGCAAGTAGTAATGTATTTATTGAAGATTGTTGCAGCTTTTCAGTTTTCATTGCTTGGTTTGTTCAGTTTTTTTGTTTGGTTTGTTTGGTTTGGAAAGTGATTTAAACCATACAAACTCTTATACCCTAACCGTAGGGGACTGGAATCTCCCTCAATAGTCCTTCCATTCTGCATAAAGTGTAACGTGTTTTCTTTGAAAGAACACTACCAGCCTACCTGCTATAATACTACTAATTGTGGTAGCCTTCCTACCTGCAGCACTCTTGCCTCCTCCAGTGAGGCACACCCTCTCCATTTGCCCTTGTTACGTTCTGGCTCACTCCATTCCCCTATTTTACCCTACCCCCACTCCCACCCACCCCATATGCATTACATGTATACCTAACCTTGCCATGCCCACTCCCACAGCCACCAATCACACCCCTCTACCTCCTGTCTCCACCCATACTACTCAAATATATATCCAGCTCATAGCCCTCTTAATTACCACCTCACACTCCACCCCTCATTCCCTTCTTATTAGCTATATTACCTCCCAACCTGACCCCTCCCTTCTCCAGCTGCCCTAGTCATCTTACCTGACTTCATAATTTCACTGCCCTCCTTTTTACTCCCACCTCTCTCCACACATAGCTACTACTATTCTACTACACTACTATTTCATATCAGTTCTTCCTGCTGGCATACATGCTGCATTACCTCTAACTTCTGTAGACCTAACTATACATTCGTCTCACCCACTCTCACCTATATTCATCCTATCCTCTTACAATTAACATTACCCAGCCATGTGTCTCGCACTCAACACTCAACATCTTTCTCTTTATACTCACCCTCCACCTCTCTCTCCTTCCAAAACTATCATCATTTCACACAACCCATCTCCCTCCCCCACTATATACTGCTATCTCCTCTAGTCTGTGTCAAACCAATCTTATCCTACAAAAGAAAATAATCCTGCTCTCCACACATCATAACTCTTCTTATCATCATGGCCACAAATACTTCAGCAA
Source organism: Protopterus annectens (assembly GCF_019279795.1). NCBI lineage: Eukaryota > Metazoa > Chordata > Ceratodontiformes > Protopteridae > Protopterus > Protopterus annectens. The sequence goes on from NC_056744.1 coordinate 535,270,921, forward strand.
CACAAAAAAGAAGTCCCTCCCAAGTAACTTCTTAACTCTTTGTAACTTGGCTCTCTGTATTGATATACACCCCAACCAAGGCCCTTCTTCCCCTTCTCATAATTCCCAAAACTCCACAAAAAAACTAAAATTTACCACTGTTAATCTTCAGAGTATTAAGAATAAAATCCCCCACCTTCATGCATGTCTAAGTCAACACAAACCGGACTTCACTGCCATCACTTAAAGAATAGGACTATTGTTTCCTGGGGGAATGTATATTACTATGATGCAAAGGCTTTCGCGGTCATTAATTTTGAGAAAAGTAACTAGTAGCAAAGGATTCTGAAATTCTACCCACAAACTACTCCTGTCTTAGGAATGACAGACTCCATAAAAAAGTGGAGGTGTCACCTTATTATTCTCATGGACCTACACAGTCATGCCATACTCTAAACCAATTCCCCCTTTCTCATCTGCTAAGCTACTAGTTACTTTTCTCAAAATTAACGACCGCAAAAGCCTTTGCATCATAGTAATATACATTCCCCCAGGAAACAATAGTCCTATTCTAGAAGAAATTCTAGCCTGGACAAGCCTTAACATACAAAATGAAACTATAATTTTAGGCGACATTGATATCAACTGGCTAGACATCTCAAATAATATTCCCTCTGCAAATACCAACCTACACATATATTCTCAACTAATTTCTGATATCACCAGACCTAACAAGAACACAAACAAAGGCTCAACCTTAGATTAGGTCCTAGTTTCTGATCCTGATAAAATCTCTTTCACAGGCATTCACCCTGATAGTATCAGTGATCACTCTCCAGCATTCATTGTAAGTAAGCCCACCTCTACAACCAACCCTCACCAATATAGATATACCAGAGACTTGTCTCACTTCTCCCAAAACACCCTCAATGACATCCTGTGTAAAACAAACTGGAACCCACTTAAATTTCTTCCACTCATCAAAGCTGTTGAATTCTTTAATTCCACATTCCTCAGAATTCTAAACTCTCTTGCCCCCTTGAGACTAAAGAGAGTCAAATCAAAACATGCGTGCTGGCTGGCAAAGGCCACAAAGTAAGTCATGTCCTCTAGGGACAAAGTGTGGAAAACCTGGCAAAAAAACAAAACCCCTTCCAACCTAATGCAATACAAACAACTTCGTAATCAGGCTAAATGTTTAGTGGTCAAAAACAAAAAAAAGAGTATATACAATATATTCAAGATCAGCACAAAAAAATTCTGGGGAGCAATTAATTCCTTACTCCACCCAGGTACTAACAACATCCCATACCCAAACCCAGATAAATCTCCCTCTGAGTCAGCCACACTATTCAATAGATACTTTATTGACACCATCACCATCTACTACCTTCCCAAACATCAACCCTGACACATTGGGCCCACCATCAGCCCATAATACCTCAAATTCCACACCCATCTTCTCATTATCACCCATTACCACATCCACCATCCAAAAACTACTTTATAAACTAAAACCTTGTACAAATGCTCCTGACAATCTACCTGCAGAATACCTACAACTAGCAGCCCCTTCCATAGCCTACTCTGTCAGCATACTCCTTAACAGGTCCATTCAAGAATCCTGCATACCAGATATCTAAAAAAATAATTTGTCATTCCTCTACACAATGACTGCAACAACTCTGGCATCTCAAACTTCCATCCTATTGCCATTGTTTCCCCATCTCTAAAATATTAGATAAGGGCAGCCACACACAGCTCATAAATCATCTAGTTAAATATCAACTGCTTTCTCCCACTCATCATGGCTTTAGGCCTGGACATAGCACCAACACCGCCCTCATCTCCTTCTTAGACACAGTAAATAAAACCCGTGACACTGGCTCCTTAGTTTCATCTCTCTTTCTCAATCTAGCAAAGGCATTTGACACTTTTTCTCACTCCCTACTGCTCAACAAACTCACCAACCTTAATCTGTCTCCCCCCACCCTACAATGGTTTATAAACTACCTCAAAACAGGCAGCAATCCTCTAAATGGCAGAACTCTTCCTCCCCTTTCATTACTGCCAACACAGGTGTCCCCAGAGGATCAGTTCTGGGTCCCCTCCTCTTTAGTATATTTTTCAACAACTTTCATCAAACCCTTAATCATAGTAGTGTCATCCAATATGTTGATGATTCAGCTCTCATCTCCTCCTCAAAATCTCTCACCAAATTACAGCAACTTACCCAAGAAGCATTCACCACTACTGAGCATTGGATGTGTCCCAGAATCACCTCACCCTTAACCCCAACAAAACAAAACTTTTATTATTTGCTCCCACAAAAACTAGCCCCATTGACAAATCTCTTTTTACAGTTACTTCCAATAACAATACTATCTTAGAAGTCGTCCCTAGTACCAAACTGCTAGGTGTCATCATTGATGACAAACTAACCTTTGACTTTTACATTCGCAGCAATATCAAAAACACCCATCAAAAGCTAGGTGCCCTTTATTGTCATAAGTATTTCCTCGCTCTCACTGCCAAAAAGGCCCTTGCCACATCCTTCCTACTTCCAGCTCTGCTTTATGGTGCTCCCATCCTCACCAACCTACAATCTTCCCTAAAAAATAAGCTTGATTCCTGCTATAATAAAGTTGCCAAATTTGCTACAAACTCTAAATACTCTACCCACCACTGCTCCTCGATGCATCAACTAAATTGGCTTGAATCCTACCACCATCTTACTTACCTTCAACTATCCACAGCCCACAAAATAATCTACCAATCTGAATGTTGCCCTTCCATCTCATCTATACTGACCATGTACCAGCCCAATAATTACCTCAGGTCAGAAAACAAAATGTTGCTATCTATAGAGAAACCAAAACTGTCAGCTGGCCAAATGCTGTACTCCTATGCTGTCTCTAAGTTATGGAATAATCTTCCTCCTTCACTCAGATCAACCAGTAAGTCTGCTTATTTTAAAAAATCCCTAAAATGACATTTAGTCTCTAATTGGCTATGCTCCTGTACCCCACAAAAATCCCAGCACCTAATTTCCCATTATAGAACCTCTCTCTGTTTCACATCTAAAAACATTCCTACCCTTTTCTCTGTACCTTCTTACACTTTCTCTTTCCTACTTTTTCATCCTAATACATTCTGTTCGCCTGCTTTACACCCTGAATGCTGCACCCCTCTGCTTTGAATCCCACACACTCACACGTATATACTATTTTCTTTTTAACTCACATACACTGCAAAGTTACTTTCCTCTTCTAAGCTGACTTTCATACTTCTGTTTCCATTTATGCTCTCACTTATACAATTTTTGTCCTTTGTAATTATTGAAATGTTATCTCTGCCAATTATTTTGCCCTTCCTACTGTCTGTCCATTTTATTATGTATCAACATTGTTTAATTAATTGTATGCAATAATGTGTCCATTTTATTCATGTATTAACAATGTTTTAATTAACTATCCATGGTGGTACAGTGGTAGCATTGTTGTCTCACAGCAAGAGGTTCTCCCGTTCGATTCTCGGCTGAAGTGCAGGGAGGGCCTTCTGTGTGGAGTCTGCATGTCCACTCCGTGGTTGGATGGGTGTTCGAAAGACATGCAAAAATGGGTGTGCCTTCATTGAAGGTTGGGCATTGGTCTGGCACCTCGGAGTTTGTGAAAATCTACTGCAAATCATTAGCGGACCAGAGTTCCACTGTGGTAACCCCTAACCGAGAAAAGCCGAAAGACAAACAACAACAGCAACATTAACAATGTTTTAATTAGTTAATTGTATGTAACAATGTGGAGTTTTTCTCCCTGGGCCTCCACTGAAAATGGTCTCCTCTAGGCCCAGTGGACTTTCCTGGTCAACAAATGCAATAAATAAATAAATAAATAAATAAATAAATAAATAAAAAAATAAAAAAAATATGTGCGCGCGCACACACACACACACACACATATATATGTATATATATATATATATATATATATATATATATATATATATATATATATACGTATATAAATGTTTAGATAGATGGAGAGATAGATAGATATACACTCTTTTTCCATAATTGCTATGGGATCTTTTACATCAGCCTGAGCTACTACCAACTGGGGAAGATGGGGACCTCAATTTAACATTTCATTAAAAGGATGGCACAGTCAGAAATGAATCCAACTACCTGTTGTAGGAATAGAACTCACATCATTTTGCTCTTCTAGCACCAAAGGTGAATATGATACCTGTTAAGCCACTGAGATTGCTTTATTTCTTTGTGATTGATGTGAAGTTTACTGTTTCATTTCCATTTCCATTTTCAGCAACTCTGCAAAGCTGTGCCACTGGTGTGGCCCATGTCCCCATCTCCTCATTAGGCTCAGCCTTCTCCTATCAACAGTCTACATGGATTCAGGCTTGCCATCCCATGAGGTGCATCTAGGGTTGCCCAGGTTGTGTCTCCTGTAGCCACTGGTGGTCACTCACTGGAGGGTTTTATTGTTCCCTCTTCAGGACTCATACCATTGTCTGTGATATCTATTGGGATGCTGGTCAGGATGTTCACTAATATCTCTCTGGGTTGAGCCCAGGCAGTATGAAGCTGGTTATACCTGTCCTATGCCCCATGTTGGTATACCCCTTTCTTGTGCGTCACCTGTCTCCTCTACTTGTTGTCTAATCCTTCTCATCACCAATGTCCTCCCTTTGTCTATATAGGTAAAATTATGCTGCCCCTCCTAAGTGTGTCAGCATCTCTTTCTGTTTGTTTGTATCTGCTTCCTAACTTCTCCCTCTTTCCATCACTAGCCTTATCCATACATACTTTCCATGCATGCAGTAGATGCTAACATTGTTGTAGGTCCTTTAATTGGCTTGCAGGCTTTTTCAGTCTGTTGCTAGGGCATGTGCATGTGCTTAGGAACTTACCTGCTACTTGTTTGTATTTCTCTTCACATCATGCCTGGCTGCTGTTGTAGCATGTATCCCTTCATTGGATCTATCATTTCTATGAGTGCTACAAGTGTTTTTTTTTTTCAAATTATTAGTGGCATGGGCTGAAAAATTCCAACTAGATTATTTGCTTTGGGTCACATTGTACAACAAGACATACCAGCAGCAACCATAGAGCAATTGCAGCTGATGCCTGTTCCTGGTACTTGTTTACAAACACACCTTCTCTGCATCTGATATAATGCCTTCCCTCTTTTTTAAATATCCTAATCATTTGGTAGACCATTAATTAAAAAAAAAAAAAAAAGCTGACCATTGACTAAATGCCTTCCTGAGAATTTACAGTTTCCATTAGAGGAGCAAGAACAGAAGAAGTTGGATAACAAGTGGATCCATGAAAAGCATTAATGCACTGTTCTCCTTTATGTAAAGGTGACTGATGATTTGTGAACCAGGAATAGTTTCAAACTAGAGATCCAAATATTCAGTAGCTTTAGTTTTGATTGTCTAAGTGAATTCCAGCATAAATTGATTCATTTCTGAATTTACTCAGAAAGCCAACAGTTTTTCCCATTTACTTTCATATTATAAGAAGACCATTTATATATCATACGTATTTAACAATGTTCTCTACATAGTACTTATTACAACAAAGGTTCTCCATTTCAAACAGTACCTTAAAAAGATTTTCATAAGCAGATACACTTGCCAACATACTTGTACCTTCTTTTTGTAAATCTTAATTTGTATCAAAATGTTGTTTAAACAAAACTGAAACCATTTTACAAATAAAACACCTATTTAGTGAATCAGTATTCATCGACCCCAAATTGTCAAATTATCTCTTTGTTGAATGGCTGTTTCAGTGAATTTTTTCACAGGGAATGGTAATGGTTGGCCATCATCGGAAAACTGCCCTTTTCCCCACTGTAGTGCAATGTTGGAGTTGGTATATTTAGCTGGGGTGTGGAGTGTGGGTGGGTTTTACATTTTTTTAGTTAAGTGATGGGTGCTAGGTTGGATAGCCGTCTCTTTTCCCTGTGAAAAAGTTTGCTGAAACGGCCATTCTACAAAGGGAGGATTCGACAATTTGGGGTTGACGAATAGTGATTTGCTAGACAGGTGTTTCAATGAAGAGATATAGACCCAATAAAACTACCAACAGTGTTAGGACCTACACAATAATTTATTTCTTCTATTACACAACCGTATTTAATACTAATATATAAAGAACTTATGTTGTTGGGAAAGGGAACTTCTACTTACACTAGGCTTAATCTTTAAATTTGAGAAAGGAGTAATAAAGGTGCAAGACACTGGTTACACTGGAACTTTTCTGGCATTTTTCTAACCTTGTTATTAGGAGAATAATTTGTTGTTGAAGGGTGATAAGCCAGTTTACTTACTGTTTTCTTATCTGTTGCAAAATAAATTGGAAACTAATCATTTAGACTAAGACTTTAGAAGAATTGTGCTTTTTATTTGCTTGTTCTGAAGGAAGTGAGGTAAGGCAGAGGAATGTTATTAGTGAATGGAAACTAATAGAGAATAAAATTATGATTCTGTTCTATCAGATATATTTTTTATTATACCATGACCCCCCATTAATATTCCAAAATGTGCACGCTGATTGGCCAGCGTGCACATTGTAAATCGACTTATACTAATGGAAAAAGGTCCAGTCGCCCAGACTTTTTCGATTAGTATAAGTCTTTTTTAAAACACTGTCTCGCTATATTAAATGAGTTTAACATAGCGACACTGGTTTAAAAAAAGCAACGGAGATCTCTGTTGCTTTTTTTTAAGCTCTTGCTATGTTAAACTCCTTTAAATAGCAACACAGTGTGTAAAAAGCAACAGAGCTCTTGCTTTCTCCGTTGCTTTTTTTTTAAACCTGTCTCGCTATGTTAAATGGGTTTAACATAGCGAGACAGCTTTAAAATAAGAAACGGAGATCTCCATTGCTTATTTTAAAGCTGTTTTGCTATGTTAAACCCATTTAACATAGTGAAACAGTTTGTAAAAAGCAACGGAGATCTTGCTTTCTCCGTTGCTTTTTTCAAAACTGTCTCGCTATGTTAAATGGGTTTAACATAGCAAGACAGCTTTAAAATAAGCAACGGAGATTCTCCGTTGCTTTTTTTTAAAGCTGTCTCGCTATGTTAAACCCATTTAACATAGTGAAACAGTAAAAAGCAACAGAGATCTTGCTTTCTCCATTGCTTTTGCCCACAGCTCTGATGTACTGCATAGGTATACACATGCGCAGTACATCAGAACTGCCGCGGAATACCAGACAGCTGCGGAAGGGCATCAAGGAGGCATTATACAATGCCATTATTTAAGAAAAGTAATTATTTTTTTTCTTAAATAATGTCATTGTATAATAGCAATAACCCACTTCTGGGTGTGGATAATGCTAGATTTACCCACGGTTGGCATAGTTTGGTCCCTCAGGCTTCGCCCTTGGGACCAAACCATTACCACCGGTAGGTAAAGCATGGGTTATTGCTATACTATATCACACTGATGAATACTAACTAAAAACAACAACAGGTACTAAAATTTGTTGATTTATTTTGCAGCCATTACAATATACAGCAATTTATCTTACCCTGATAACTGAACCTTTTTCTTATAAATTTGTATCAGCACTGATAATAGGCTCTGCATTGTTTAAAGATAAACTTAACGCATTTAAAATACAGATTTCCTGAAGACCATTCATTAGGGTCAAAGTGACTGCATAGAAATTTTTGTATTTTTTTTCACTGTCAGCCCCTCATTCTCATGTAGAGAACATCCCCCTTGCATTCCCCATCTATTATAACTGACCACAAAGCCACAGATCTTCAAGGTATATTATAATACCAACAATACTGAAATTTTATTTACACATCTGGCACCAAATAAAGTCTTTAAGGAACTGGTCTTCGGATTCGTAAACATACCCGTTTGTTTATATGGGCATAGACTGGCCTTAATTAATGAAAGCTGCAAAGGTAAGTAAGATGGGAAACTCTGAAGAAAATATATAAAGGAACACATACATTGAGGGAATAAATAAGTAGAAAATAAGCCTACAGTGTCTAAAACAGCAATTACACAATGGAAAAGTAGCTTCCCCAGGGCAATGAGCAATGAGCAATATGTGTGTAGATTAATAAATAAAACAAAATGGCATAAACATCCTAGCACTAGATTAATTTATGTTATCCTAACACATGTATGCATATATGACATACACTCATGCATGTGCATGCATGAGTGTGTGTGTGTGTGTGTGTGTGTGTGTGTGTGTGTGTGTGTGTGTGTGTGTGTGTGTGTGTGTGTGTGTGTGTGTGTGTGCATCTACATTGGTAAATCCTATCATTAGTTTGGAGACAGAATGCATGGATATGGAAGCTGCATTATGAAAGTTGATAGTAAAAATGTATCAGCAAAACATATTTTCTAAGCAGATGTAAAATATGCCATTACATATCAAGTACTGATGAAAGTTTATAATGCCATTTTTGGTGGTCAGTATGATTTTCTATGTATATGTATATAAATCTTAATGACATATCAGATTAAATGTCCTTGAAGGAAATGGTCTTAATGATGCATTTTCCCTTAAATCAAGGTTAAGGACCATGGCGCTTTCTCATGCCTAATTGTATTCATATTTCATTAAGCTTATTGGTCTCCTTTTTAATGGGAGTGAATTTATGACACCATTTTAATGAAGTTTTTAAGTATGTACATTACAGATCTGATGAAGCATTAACTGTAAAATCTTACTGTTATGAGGCGCTGCATTCATCTTAAACATTCTGTGTGCCATTTTGTGTTTCAGCACATTTCCCTTTCTTGCTTTGCAACTAATGCATATTTTAATTTGGCAGCTGATTTTGGGTACCTCCTGAAGAAGGGGTAGCTCTGTATTTCTTGTATAATGGATGGTCAAACAGCTAGCAGATAGCTGAGTGGACCAACAAACCAGTGAATAACGAATAAATGAAAGAATGAATGAATAAATGAAGGAAAGAATAAATAAATGGTAAATAGTAGATTTATAAAAAGCCCTAAACAAATGCATATCTTTTTACTCTGGTGCACAAATCTTGAACGTTGTTGTGTCTTTCGGCTTATCCCAGTTAGGTGTCACCACAGTGGAACTCTGGTCCGCTAATGTTTGGTAGTGGATTTTTACGTGCTGAGTTACCAGCCCTGACGCACAACCTTCAACAAAGGCACGCCCATTCACACATGCCTCCACACAGAAGACGCTCTAGCTGAGAATCAAACGCAACAACGTCTTGCAGTGAGGCGACAACGCTACCGCAGCACCACTACCGCGGGTTGCAAAAATCTTGAACATTACTAAAAAAATCCAGTATTTTATTTATAGTCTTTAATGTTTGTTTTTTTCAGCAGTTTATAGTAACTTTCTGTAATTTGTTTGCATTAGTCTCATAACATTTATTTTCATTTTTTTACCATCATCAATTTCTCTCCTCATCTATCCAAAACTAATATTTCTTGTTAACAGTCCAAGCAGCCCTCAACCTTTCTCACTTTCCTAATTACTTTTCATCTCAATCTTAAATGTAACAATGTATTTATAATTGCTGTACTACTAACATATCATACTCTATTACGTCATTAACCACCTCCGCCCTTTCTCATATTTCTTTAGCTAAGCTGCCTCTCTTTTCATTATTTGAATTACTAGAAATCCCAGTTAATATTAGAGTATCTTTTGTAATGGTATATCTCACTCTGCTGTATACTAGCCTCTGTCTATTTCTAGTGGATTATCAACACTGTATATACCCAAACAAGCTATATACTTCATCTGTTTCTAAACAATGTTTATGTAAGTTATTTATCTCATGTAAGTATACTTTCCAGTATTTTATATTCCTTCTGATATCATGTAACTGTATGGTATATATATGTCAGAAATGACATTAAATGTGAAGCTTTTCTCCCCTAGCATATGCTGAAAATGGTTTTATCACAGTCATACTTTCTCAGTAAACAAAGACAAGTAAATACATACATACATAAATAAACAAACAAATAAATTATGTGAATTCACACTGCAGATTGCATGAGATACATATCTGTTGAAATATACTGTAATGGATTCCACTTTCAAAATGAAGATGCAGACTTAGTTTGGGACAGCGTTGCTTATAGAAGAGGCATTTTGTATTCTGACAGTCTACTCATGATAAACATCAGGAAGGTGACAGTAAAATGAAAATAATTATTAATCACTGCAGGCCTAAAAGAAATCTGTTCACTGGTGATGGAAGAGTTGATAAAGCATATTTATGCTATTTAATGAGACTCCAAAAGGAGAAGAGAGGTGAAAGACAGCAGTGAAGTGCTTTGCTTTCCTTTCAAAAACCTTGTTTCCTTTAACCTTCATCTGACAAGTGATGGTTTTGAATAAAGAATAACGCTGTGCTGTAATAGTATTGTATTTTATGGTTTCTCATGCACTTTCTTACCTTGCCTATCTTATGGGTAAGGCACAAAACTTTCTTACATACTGATGTTAACAGTGCACTTTGCAAAGTGAAGCAATCACTTAGTGATGCATAAAGTTACATTTCTGTACTAGTGAATAGTAAGGTGAACTATATTGAATGTCTATGTTTGTGTGCAAGTCACCCTTAACAGTTTTAAACACTGCAGTACAAAACTGCATGGTGGGTCTGACTAACGAATTATGTCTACTGTCAAACCAAGAATGTGAAATGTATGTTAGAATGGTATACATGCATTTAGATGAATGTTTAGGTTATGAACAGGTAGGCAAAATTTTCTGATTCATTGACAACACATTTTGTTGAGTGCTTCTGCTGTTGTTGAGTTTTATGTGTTCAGTTATAGCACTGATGTTGTATTTCCTTTGTAGTTGTGGTTGTATGACTATGAAACTAAAGGATTGAGGGATTAGAACCCCCGCATTGGGTGGTATGGAGAAAACCCTACTTAAAATGTTACATAGATTCTGCTGACCACAGCATGAAAAATAGCACCCAAGTTATGCATGGCTTTCCTGAAGAGTTTGTAGGACTGTTGTCAATCAGATGAAGAATTACAGCTGTTACTGATTTTCCATATTTAAATATGCTGATTTTTAAATTCGGAAATGTAAGCTAAAGGGCATGTTAGTTGTGCAGTATGTCTTCTCAGAACAGAAACTTGTTAGATTTTAATTTCTGACTTGTTATGATTCACTGCTACAGAATATTGTTGTGAGGTGATGGTGATGGAAGGGATCGATTAAATGAGTATTGATGATAAATGCACTTGACTTATGTACTTATATACTTCGCTTACATACCTAAAGCAAGTATATATCCATAGTAGCCCTCTATTTGTTCTACTATTTCTCTGTATGTGGTTAGATTGTGTGTAAGCCTTGTGTCTGGGTCATAGCTTAAAATGAATCTCAGTACCAGTCCACCTGCAAAGCTATCAAAGATAAATAAATAAAAATAAATCATGCCAAAACTAAGGAGTGTGTTTCATCTGGCATTACTAATAGGGGTGTTATAGTTAATGACAATTTGTCTATAGTATAGCTGTGATGATAAGTGGCATAAAGCTACCAGAGTGTGTTTCTATGGTCTGCATATGTAATGTAGCCATTGCTATTTTATGATTAAAGCATGGAGGTGACCTTTTAAGGTTGCACAGTTTCTATAATGCATTATGCACTCTAAGATTTAGTGAGCTGATGTAAGATGCTCAAAGTGTTAACATTATTTCTGTTGAACTACTGTGTTGTGAAAAATAAGTTACTTGTTTAAATAAGCTGATGATTTATCCTGACATTTCTAATATGACCAGTGAATATTATTGGGTAACTACCAATACATACTCAGACTGGGACTTTATCAAGGAATGAAAACTATAAAATGCCTTATCAGTTACATAAATACCCCATACTACCTTGACTGAGCATGAATGTATAGAGTCAAATCTTTGTTTCCATTTAAAAATTGTTTTTCCTCACAAAGTCTTTGTTTAATAGACCTTCAACTGTTCATCCCATAATGTTTTTTTCATTGAAAATAATGAAGAGCAACCTATGATGACCCATCATTTGGCCAGTAATCAAGGAGCCTCAACTCTTACCGCTGGCAGCAGTGGGGGATATACACAGGGAGGATGACAAGTACACGCACAGTATTTCTAGATGCAGTGCTCTGCATCGTGTAATTTCCCTTACGAGCACACAGATACCACAGTCTGTCCAGGGTGGGCTTCTCCCTCTTCCTCCAGATCCTCAGTAAGACTCCTTACTGGCACAGCTAAAGAGTTGAGTCCTTAGCTAGGGTTCCAAGCCAAGTCCTGCAATGCGAGTGCTTTGTGTCCTTGCCCAAGTAGCTGACACACCCACACACACTCTTTGAGATTTTGATTAGAACACACACACACACACACACACACACACACACACACACACACACACACACACCTAGAAAAGGCTGGTGCAGGTTTACTAGCTATACCCCCTTTTGCCCAGACTATAAGATAGTTTTCACTGCCACCAGAATCCCTTATCAGCTACTTTAAGACTCTTAACAAAGGGTGTCCAATTTTACTGTGTAATATTAATATTACTATTCATTTTAACATTAATATTAATTAACATTAATATTAATATTAATATTAATGTAGTTTGACCAAGAGCAAGGCTATTAGGAGTGGCCCACACAGTGTCACCAAATAAATATGCAAGTACTTTCAAAACTTAAATATCTCTACACAGATCAGCCACAATGAAAGGTTTAAATATATTTAATAATAAATAATAAAAGAACAAGACAATACTAAATATATATATATATATATATATATATATATATATATATATATATATATACACACACACACACACACACACACACAAAATGACATTAGAGTTTAAAACCACAGGAAATATTTAAAAAAGCATTACAGGATGGTCTCAAATAAAGAAAAACATCTAAACTAAGCTTTACTATATTCATGACTGTATCTTAAAGAATTACTATAATCTAAGAACTTACTAATAGAGCAAGGCAGATGTGGTGAATGGATCTTCTAGTTGTTTTCAGGCCCAAGACAGAATACAGAATGCTCTGACTCACTAAGAGACTTCTCAAATTAATATCTCAAATATTACTGCTGGGATAGCTTGCAGAATTACATCATCTCTTGGCATCTGACTCTAGTTCCTAGGTGAAACCCCCACTGCTGGAAGCTGGCAGTATTTAGCATCTACCTGTGAAAATACATAGACCTCAGATCTTTGGCAGAAGCAGGAAGTCATAAAGCAATTACACTCTTTTATGCTTTCAGAGGTAGTAATTAATTCACTCCAAACACAATATAGAAAGCATCTCAGCACAGGCTGTGTCTCCACCTGCAATGCAAACAGAAATATATCATTTTTATTGTTTTTTTTTAAAAGTTGCTGGACTGAAATTAACCTCATGTATTCCAGTTTCCACTTTTAAAATATATACATTTAGACAGTTACAATAGTACATGCACATTTCTGTTCCCTTCCAGCAGAGAACCAGTGTGATATACACATGACATACATTTCTAATAAAGTTGTAACACAAGCATCTTATATAAATCATGTTGATATTCACAAATGACATATAATTGTTTACAAAATTCCAGATAGCTGTGCCCCTTTGTCACTCTTCTTAACCCCCTTCGAAGAGTCAAGCTAGTTTTTCAAGTGATCCTTGAGAAATGCTGCTTGAGAGGGATAATCCTATCTGGCAATATCTTACCCTATTCCCTGTCTCAAGATCCCAGCTGTCTTTGCATTTCTGATCCCATTACAGTGGTGCACTGTCATATCATATGCCTCCAACCCTAGACTCCAACATAGTAACTTAGGATTTTGCTGGCTAATTCCCTGAAGCCATAGATCTTCCTCAGACTCCTCCTGCCTTCTGCTGCAAATACTTAGCACCAAGGGCTCCCTATCATGGTAAAGTTTCATAGTGTTAACATGGTACAATTTGTGCTCCTGCATCCTGTCTAGCAGTTCTACCATGTAGTTAATAGCATTGATCTTCCTTACCACTTTGAAGGGTCCCTCCCAAGCTGCCTGCAGCTTGTTGTGTCTGATAGGAATGAGAGCCATAACCTGCAGACCCATATCATGCTCTCTAACTTGAGCATTCCTGTCATACCAGACCTTTGTCTTCTGTTGGGCTTCTGTTAAATTCTTCTGGGCTTGGCCCCTGAACTTTGTCCTGAGATTTAGGACATATTCCACAACAGACTCCTTGTGGGATTCACACTCACCCTCCCACTCTTCATGAATGTAATCTGGAAGTCCCCCTCACCCTATGTCCATACATCATCTCAAAGGGTGAAAAACCTGTGGATTCCAGGGTCACTTCTTTGTAAGCAACAGATGGGGCAAATATTTGTCCCACTCCCTCTTAAACTGATCTGCAAATGTCTGTAGCATGGTCTTTAGTGTAGAGTTTAACCTCTCCATCAAACCATTAGTCTGGGGGTGGTATGGGATGGTCTTTATGTGCTTCCTTAGACAAGCCAGCATGTCTGACATGAAACTGGCACCTCTGCAGGTCATATTTCTTTTAGTGAAAATCTCTAACAAAGCATTTGTCATGTTTTCTGCCTTAATGGAGGACAGAGCCACCACATCCTTGTATTGGGTAGCATAATCTACTATCACTAGGATATATATCTTCCTTGTGGAATTTGGGGGTATTCAGAAGCCCCACAATATCCCTAGCTACCAACTGAAATGGTTCTCAATCACAGGCAAATGCATCAAAGGAGCCTTGTCCTTGTCTCCTGCCTTGCCTACTTTTTGGCACTGCTCACAGGTCCTGCAGTACCATGTTACATCCCTGGAAGTCCCAGACCAATAAAACTTCTGCATAATACTTCTCTTGGTACACTTGATGCCCATATGACCTGCAAAGAAAATATCATGGGTTATGGCTAAAATGCCAGATGATAGGCTCTGGGCACTGCCAACTTCTGTATTACCTCAACTTCTAGCCCTCCCTCAGGGATCCACTCTCTATACATTTACCCTTTATCCCAGTATACAGATTCTTCTTTTCCTTGAGAATCAGACACCTCTCTGGCTACTTTCCTCAAGCCTTGTAATGTAAGGTCTCAGAGCTGAGCTTGTCTCAACTCTGTCTTTGTAACCCTTCTCAGCTCCCCTTCCACAAGAAGTCTGGTATCTTCTGACAGAGGTGCCTCACTGTCAGAATGGGTACTACTACTCACCTCTGCCCTTGCACTCACTCTGTCCAAGGGAACATCAGTACCCACCAGCAGGTGTGGCTCACCTTCAGTCTCACTGCTATGGGGTAGCTCCCTCTTTGAAGTAACCACCTCATATGTATTGGCTTCCAAGTGTGAGGTCTGTCTGAGTCCCTCCTAGGCTACCAGACCTACATGCTTGTCTCCGAGCCTGACTGCATGTAACTGCATGCGCACAAGGTATGCCATTATCAAAATCATTTCCTATCAAGACATCTGCAGGAATATCCTCAAACACACATACTTACTTGCTTCCTTTTCCACCCTCCCAGTCAAGGTAAACCTTAGCCAAAGGTATTTCAAATGGGGTCCCTCCTAAAGCTCTGACTGGAGCAGACTGCCCAAGAAAGTAGTGCTCCTCTTTAACTATTACAAACTTCACAATGGTTAGGTCAGAGGCTGTGTCTCTCTTAACAGTGGCCTGTTTCCTATCTACTAAGATAGGATATAACCTCTTGCAGTAGTTTGGTACCCGTGGTGTCTCCAGACAACTTACTGCTTCTCTTCTGTTGTCTCCAGACAACTTACTGCTTTTCTTCTGTCATTCCTACTTACTGGGTCCCCCAACTTTTGTTCCCCACCTTGCCTTGCCTTTAAGGTTTCATGATGTCTACATAGTACAATTTGTACCCCTGCCACCTGCCTATAAGAAGTGTAATGAAGGGAGATGCTGCCAGCACAGCTATCTGGAATTTTGTAAATAATTATATATCATTTGTGAATATCAACATGATTTATATAAGATGCTTGTGTTTCAACTGTATTAAAACTGTATGTCATGTAAATATTAAACTGGTTCATACAGACGTGTGTGTTGAAAAGGTATTTTGTAAAGTGTTTGTGTTTTAAATGCAAACACAGTGTGCCCTGCAGGAAGAGAACAGAAATGTGCATGCACTATTTAACTGTCTAAATGTATATTTTTTAACAGTGGAAACTGGAATACAGGAGGTTAACTTCAGTCCAGCAAATCTTAGGAAAATAGCTGAAATTAAAAAAACTTTATAGGCTATGCAATAAAAGATGGTATCTTTCAGTTTTCCTTGCAGCTAGAGACAAGGAGTCTGTGCTGAGAAGCTTTCTGCATTATGTTTGGAGTAAACTAATTTCTACCTCTGAAAGCACGAAGGAGTGCAATTGTTTTATGACTTCCAGCATCTGGAGATCTGTGTATTTTCACAGGTAGATGCTAAATACTGCCAGCTTCCAGCAGTGAGGGTTTCACCTGGGAACTATGAGTCAGATGACAAGAAAGGATGTAATTCTGCAAGCTATCCCAGTAGTAATATTTGAGATATTAATTTGAGAAGTCTCTTAGTGAGACAGAGCATTCTGAATTCTGCCTTGGGCCTGACAACAACTAGAAGATCCATTCACCACATCTGCCTTGCTCTATTTGTAAGTTCTTAGATTATAGTAATTCCGTTAGATACATTCAGGAATATAGTAAAGCTTAGTTTAGATGTCTTTCTTTATTTATCTGAGACTGTCCTGCAATGTTGTTTTAAATATTTCCTATGGTTTTGAACTCTGATGTTACTGTGAATATATATATATATATATATATATATATATACATACATATATACACACACACACACACACACACACACATATATATATATATATATATATATATATATACATACATATATATGTAATATTGTCTTGTTCTTTTGTTATTTATTATTAAATATATTTAAACCTTTCATTGTGGCTGATCTGTATTGAGATATTAAAATTTTGAGAGTACTTGCATATTTATTTAGTGACACTGTGTAAGCCACTCCTAATAGCCTTGCTCTTGGTCAAACTATCATTTATATTAATATTAATATTGCACAGTAAAATTAGACACCCTTTGTTAAGGGCCTTAAAGTAGCTGAAAAGGGGTTCTGGTGGTAGTGGAATCTATCTTATAGTCTGGGCGAAAGTGAACATAGCTAGTAAAGCTGTGCATGTCATTCCCAGTTTTGTGTGTGTGTGTGTGTGTGTGTGTGTGTGTGTGTGTGTGTGTGTGTGTGTGTGTGTGTGTGTGTGTGTGTGTGCGTGTGTGTGTGTGTGCGTGTGTGTGTGTGTGTGTGTGTGTGTGTGTGTGTGTGTGTGTGTGTGTGCGCAAATCAAAATATCAATGATTGTGTGGGTGTGTCATCTGCTTGGGAGGGACACAAAGCACTGGCTGAACAGATAGAGTATTGGAAGACTTTGCTTGGAACCCTGCCTAAGGACTCAACTCTATAGTTGTGCCAGTGGAAAGTCTTATTGGGGATCTGGAGGAAGAGGGAGAAACCAGCCCTGGACTCACTGTGGTATCTGCGTATTCTTATGGGAAATTGCTCTTGATGCAGAGAGCTGCATCTGGAAATACTGTGTGTGTACTTGCTATCCTCCCAGTGAACGTCCCTCACTGGTGCTAGTGGTGAGGATTGAGTCTCCTTGATTACTGGTCCAGTGGTGGGGCATCACACAACCAACCAGAGCCATTTGTCTTTTTGAAACAATTTTGATGGTATGCTTGGGAAGAAAGGTTCACACAAGTTCATTTGATTACCAAAGTAGATAAAGTATATTAAATGTATGAAAATACTCCATGGGATATCAAATGTAGGCCATATGCTGTTTGTGTTCTTTCACAGAGGGACAGAAGTTGCATATGAGTCATTGGTAAGAAAGTCAATGAACATTTTGTGCCAAAAAGAAACATATTATACAAAAGTGCTTGCTTCTGTAGATGAGTATAAACAAAAGTTGCATGTATTGAAGTTTTATTTGAGCTCACTATATGAACTGACTGAAAATTCTGGATTTAGTGTCTCAAAAGGTGAACAAATAAGCTACAGCAATGTGGTAGTGCTTCAGATGTAGTAATGTATCAGAAATTATAAAATTAAGTTAATCTCTTTTTGTGAAAGGTAATATAAATCACCATAGATGTAGAATTGGTTAAAAGGGAAATGTTAATCTGAACATGGCAAATTATGTGTATAAGAAGGCAAAGCTACTGAAAAGTTTGAAAATAGGCATAATTCTGGTCAATTAAAATGACTGAGAAACAGAGTGAAACTAAGCATCACAAATGTATGGAATGTGATTGCTATTACAATGAATCACAATAGTATTCTGCGTGTGTTAAGAGCTGTGAGATGTAAAAGACTAGGACATTTTGTTGTTATTTATTAGGCAAAGCTAATTAAAGAGGCAGCTTCTAAAAATTAAACTAAAAATCTATAAAAAACATTTTCCTGGGTTCAGTCACTTCACCATCTGATGTAGAACCAGGCTAGCAAGTTAAAATTTCTATACATGAAACTCCAGTGAGCTTCAAGATTGATACAGGGGTCGATGTTACTGTAATATCATGCTACATATGGAAGTTTCTCAAAGTGTCCACAGTCACGTGATGTAGAGTCTGAAATTCATAGCCTAGCAGGAGAACTCAAGTGAATGGTTATATTTCTTCCCATGTCTGAGTGGAATGGGCAAATGTTTGAGTTTTGGGTTTATGTGCTGAATGGTGCATACATAAACAATCTACTCAGTGGAGTGCAATGTGGACTAAATTGCCAGAGTAAATGCAAGTAACATAGATATGTTAGAGGAACGTGATCTGCTTGATTATGAACCAGTTAAGATTAAAGTAAAACTAAATATTTTTCCATATGACTTGACCACATATGGTAGGGTACCAGTTCCAATGGGTTCAAAGTAGAGAAAAGACTTAAATCAATGCAAAGCGTTTACATAGCATAAAGTATAACTGATGTTATTAAGTGATGTGCTTCCATAGTTCCAGTAATTAAGGAATGTTTGAATATGAGTATGTGTCGATTTAAGAAAGTTCAGTGATGCAGTTGTGCATAGAAGATTTATTCTACCTATCTTGGAAGATATAGCACCAATGCTTGTGAATGCAGAAGTATTTTCCACACTTGCTGCATCCAGTAGATTCTGGCAATTGCCTTTAGATAAAGAAAGTCAAAAGCTGACAGCCTTTATTATCCCATGGCAAGTTTTTATTTTAAACAGCTGTTGTTTAATACAACCTCAGCTCCTGAACATTTTTCAGTCAGAAGGACTGATTTACTGAGTGGATTATATATTGTTATTGTTGCTATGAATAAGATTGTTGTTTTTAGTCCAGAAAAAAATAACACAATTTAAATTTGGTTGCAGTGCTGTGGACTATTACAAATTGTGTTTAAAGATAAACCAAGACAAATTCTTCTTATTAAAACAGAGCTTCAGTACTTTGGTCACAAAATAAACACTGATGGAATTAGACCAGATACAAGCAATGTTAAAGCAATAGCTGATTTATAAGATATATGACAGTGTGTATCAGACTCTTCAGCAAAGCATTATTACTTAATTACATTGTTAAAGAAAAAAGCACAATAGTCCTGGTACATGCTCAATCCAAGCATTTAGCAAAGTAAAAGAAATTTCTATAGCAGCTCCAGTGGTAGCATACTATGATGTCACTAAAAAATACTGGAGGCAGGAGTTTCTAGCTATAGACCAAGTGTGGTGTTACTCCAAATGGACGAACAAGTGTTACATCCTAATGTCTATTGCTTCTGAATACTAACCAGTGCTGAAGACAGATATTCACACATTGAAAAAGAATGCCTTGCAAGTGTGTGGACGTGACAAATTCTTCAGATACCTATTAGGGCTCAAGAATTTCAAATTCCAGATTGATAGCAAACAATTAGTTCCACTAATAAATTCCTATGATTTTGGCAAAGTAGCACCAAGTGACCCAAAAACTACTTGATTGCTGTTGGCTATTACTTTCTTGATATGGAAATAATGGATGTACCTCCCACAACAAGCCAGCAAATAATAGCCAGATTCAAGATTGTGTTCCAGGGTAGGGTCTATCTATTGAAGTGGTTACAGACAAAGGTACACAGTTTATGACAAGTTGGTTCCAACAGTTTCTTACTATTGGTTTCACATATACAATGTCAAGTTCTTACTATCCACAATCAAATGATGAAGTTGTGTGACCAGTGCAAACAGCTAAAAAGATACTTGGACAACCATATCTTCACAGAGCTCTCATGGCATATCAAGCTACAGGAATAAGTCCATCACAGCTAATGCCCAGAAAATAAATATGAAATGATATATCCGTATTAGACTCAAAGCTTGAGCTTAAATTCATCCCTAGTAAATAAGACAAACCAAATGACCAAAAAGCAAACATGTTTGCAACCAATGTCATTCAGGACAAGCTGTTCACTTAAAGTTACAGGAGGAGGAGAAGAAGTGGGACACAACATGAGATGTAGTCTAGCAGGAAACTACTGAACCATAATTTTACATAGTACAAGCAAAGGGTGGTAGCATAGTTTAATGAAATAGAAAGCATATACAATTTGTTTGTGAATACAGTGTTTCAGAAGTTGTGAGTTGAGAATGACACAGTCAAGCACTTGAAAAGCAATTCCTGTATTGACAAATGAGCTACTTCAACAGAACATTCAAAACAAAGGTGTATATTAAAGTTCTTCTGTTCACAGTGGCAGATTGCATGCAGTAAAACCAACACAGTCATGTGACTGTTCCTACTCCTGAGACAATTGACTGTTTTGTATAGTGACTCTGAAAATTGTACTGCTTGATATAATAGGCTTTTCTCAATCTATTTCTAGTTCCATTTCAAATGGTACTTGCGTTATGAAGAGTGATCTACAGATTTGGATCCCAAAGTACTTCCAGAGTGGTGAAAGTGCTACTGGGGCAGGTAAGTAATTGTTAGTAATGTATTTCTTAAATAATTGCATTGTTCGCACGTATTAACTATATGCATTTGAGCATAAGTGCAGATGGTTACATTTATGGTGCATCAGTTGTGTACTGTCATACTTTACAATTTTGTGCAATGATATTTTTCTGTAAAGGGAGACTTTGATGATAAGTAGAATAAAGCTGCTAGAGTGTTTTTGAACATATTGTGTAGCTGTAGCATATTTATTGTCATTTTAAGATTAAAGAATGGTATTAACCTCTTAAAACTTACTTTCCCCATAATTCATTATATTTTCTTTGTTGTAGTGATTTGGTGTGGCATGTATGAAGTGTTAATATAATTTCTTTCAAGGTGCCATCTTGTAGAAAATAACTGATACCTGTTTGACTAAGCTGACAGTGTATCCTGACATTTCTAATTTGACCAATGAATATTACTAGGTAAGCATTTGGGCACTCTCTG
>NC_056744.1:535297395-535462395 GCF_019279795.1 Protopterus annectens
CTAGCGCTTCTCCGTTCAAACAAAACATATTTTTATTGTGTAGTAGTTTACAAGCAAAGAGCATCAAGAAGAGGTTGGACAAATCAATAAACTGAATTACTATGTATGCAGCATCTAGAGAAAATTATAGATTAAATGTAATGTTGTTTGGGACCAAAGACACTGTCATTCCCTAACAGATACACAGAAGTGCTGCAGTTTAAGATGCTTAATTTGTGGTGTACATTGCAGTGAGCACTGAGTGCTACAAGATGTGGTAAGGTAGGTTTAAAAAAGGCATGCAACAGGAAATTAAACAAAAGAACAGCATATTGTTTTTTTTTCCAAGTGAAGATAATCCTGGAAAGATGACAAAAAAGATTTGCATATATACTGAGGTGATGCGGAGTAAGGATTACATCATATTGTGTGAGAGACATACATAATGAAGTTATGAGGAGTAAGGATGACATCATATTGTGTGGGGGCAAAAATATTGAAGCAATGAGTAGTAAAGATGACAACATATTCTGTGAGGGGCATAGATAATGAAGTCATGAAGCGTAAGGATGACATTATATTGTATGAGGGGCATACATAATGAAGTGATGAGGAATAATTCTGACATCATGTTTTGTGAGAGACATACATACTGAAGTGATGAGAAGCAAGGATGACATCACATTTGTGAGGGGCATACATACTGAAGTGATGAGGAGTAAAGATGGCATCATTTTGTGTGGGGGCATACCTAATGAAGTGATGAGGAGTAAAGATTACATCATTGTGTGTGGGGGCATACATAATGAAGTGATGAGGAGTAAGGATGACATCATATGGTGTGAGGGTTGAGTGTAATGCAGCAAGTCCAAGACATGTTGAAGAAAAACACTGTTAAAATACAGTTAGTTTACAGTATCAGTGTCATGTTTAAGGGGTACTGCCACTTGGTGGTATAAAATTAAACTGGTCAGAGTCCTGATTCTTTAACACTGCCCCTTTAAAACAATTAATTTGATTCACAGTAGTCGAACATTATGGTAATTTTAAATTTTGCTACTCCAAGTGTCTCTGTATTTCTGACACTTATCTTAGCATTTCAGTTCTGACAATGTACAGCATTCATTTTGGGCATGGTGCCAAAAATAAAAAAAATAAGAATGCCTTTATTTACAGCATTTTTGCTACTCTCTCCATGCTGATTACGTGGATACTAGTATATATTTGTTGATATTTCAAGCTCTGGTAGGAGTTCAGTACTGGATATGGAGATGAAAATCAGACTGATTACCAGCAATGAACTATGCTACCTGGACCACTGCAATAACAAGGGAACAATGCACAAAATGGTAGTAAACAAAATAAAAAGTAAGTCTTTGGTGTAATGCAAGTCTGTTATTTAGCTTTATACACTGATTAGACTCTTTTACAAGGAAATTTAATGTTTGGTAACTTGTGTCTGCAAAACAATTCTGAAAGCCATCACTACCAACGTTTCCTACACTCTTTGGGATGAGAGTCATGAACTCACTGAGTTAAGTTTGCTGCTTTTATAACATAAAAATAACTAGCACTGTGGTAACAGACAGCATTAATTTAGAAATATTACTTCATAAATATTTATTTTATTACATTAAGTTCCCTCAAACTTGTCTTGTAGGAGAAGCCCTTCTACTATTGAGACTGTATGAAAAATAAAAGGTGTATTTTTCTCTAATACAAGACGTAGCACTGGATTGTAAAATCTCAAAATCTAGAAGTGCTATTCCTAAGAGACATGATTAAGGGAAACTATTAATTTAATATTAAATTAATAATATAAAGACGTGTAATTCATTAAATATGATGGCAAGACATTATGATGTTTAAGTTAAAAAAAGAGCCAATTTGGACATATGT
The DNA here is from genome assembly GCF_019279795.1 of Protopterus annectens. Lineage (NCBI taxonomy): Eukaryota > Metazoa > Chordata > Ceratodontiformes > Protopteridae > Protopterus > Protopterus annectens. The sequence continues at coordinate 535,299,274 of NC_056744.1, forward strand.
TTTATTAAACATAGCCATACCTGTTATTAGTTTTGTTCTATCTTTCCTTTATATTTCAAAGAACAAGGCAAAAAAAAAACATATAATATGGTAAATTGAAAAGTTTGTGTGTACATGTGTATTCATTCATTATAATTTTCTTCTGGGCAGCTCATCCTGATTTGAGGGGTAAAAGTGCTGAAAATGACCATGATCTCTGTCCACCTTGAGACTCTGCATCAGGATATAGCATTCTGTCAATGTCTACAAATGAGATGCAGAGTGATTTGGAAATTTTAAGACTGTTACTTTGACTGTGATAACATGTAACCTGGGTATTAAGTACATAGCAATAACATATATTATAGCATTCTACATGCATCTGCTATTTTATTTTTATTTTTTGCTGAAATAAAAATAAATGCAAAGCACTTGCAAGTAGGAAAAACTAAAACCCTTATGAACCAAGAAAGAAACAAATGGCATATATATGTGTGAGTGTGTGTGTGTGTGTGTGTGTGTGTGTGTGTACTCTTTTCTTATCAGGCCAATGATTGAGTACAATGCCCCATTTGGGATGTATCTCACCCGACACCTGCAGCAGTTGGAAAGACCCCAAAAGTTCCTCACCAAGAGGATAAAGGGTCTTAAACATATGTCATATGCTGCCCGACTGAAAAACTCAGCTCTATTCAGTCGCATACCGTCTACTCAGAGGTGATCTGTGCCTGGCGTACAAGGCCATGTCCAATCCTGAATTAATGGACATGCTCCACCTCAGAAAATCCAAATCCATCAGAGCCACGAGAACAAGTGACTTAAACCTCAACACAGAAATAAATAGGATGTGCTGGAGGGACAGATTCATAACCCAGAGGCTCCCTACACTCTGGAACAGAATCCCAGTCCATGTTAGGCAGAGCCCCTCACTGACTCTATTCAAGAGAAATCTCGATGAGTGGATGGGAGATCGTAGGTTTACCCCGGGGGTCATCTCTGTGTCACTACTAGACAGAGGCATAGTAAACTAAACCCTAAAAGGGCGTAGTATTCTCATCCTAAGGGGTGGTGTAAGCCACATACACTCTGGCTAGGCTTATAAATGCCTTAGGGCAGATAGCCTAGTACGAACCTATGAACCTATATATATATATATATATATATATATATATATATATATATATATATATATATATATATATATATAGATAGATATACATATATACATTTATACTCCAAAATGTAGCCTGTATGCTAGAACAAAACCAATAATGCAGCCAGTAACTTAGTTTCAGTGATATATTTTTTGAGGTAGCTTGAATGTTTTTCCTCAGTTTTGTAGCATAAGCAATGTACTCCCTACATTGCACAATTTTTAATTGCTGATATAGTTTTTATTATTGTTAGACCCCTTGGTTTTAATGGGGTAATCTTGTTTACATAGGCAACCATGACTTCAGCAAACCCTATTACATAACCAAGTCCCATTTCCATTCTATGTAACTGAAACATCTTAATACTCACAATATCTGCAGCTAGTTAGCTAATCTTTAATCAATTACTAGAGACTAAGACAAAAATTGTAAATGAGAAAGCGTCAGTTAAGAAAACATATCAGGATTTGTATAGCTCTGCTGAATATGTTATATGCCGTGAGCCCTTGCCATCCTAAAAGAACAGAATAATTTAAAGAAAAAATACATAATGGATGATCTTGCTTACTGTTTCTTGTTACACAAACACAAATCTCATGCTATTTAGCACTGCTAGCTGTGCACTATATAGCATCACATACAGATTTCACTAAGGCATCAATATGTCACCCTTATTGTATATAGTATAATAATTCATTAAATGCAAAGACAATTACAACAATTAACCTCTAGCTCAGTCTTCAAGGAAAAAAATAAAGAATGTAAGGTCATTCTCACCTCTTTCAAAGATTGCACCAACTCTTTCAACCCTTTTCTAATGACATAAACCCCTATACTGTCAGTGTGAAAATAGGATATTCCACATTAGTTTATGTGAGAAGAACAGCTGGAAAGTTATAAAAGCTGGGAGAGGTGGCAACTCCAAATTCAGCAGGCCATAGCTCTCTCTACGTTCTTTCTACAAAATGTAGAACATTGTCTCATAATGTAAAAAAATTAACAAAACACCGAAAACTTACTAACAGCATTAGGGTATGATTAAAAGCTATTAACGCATACTCACAAAAAGTTCTGCTAAAGAATTGATATGACTCACGATTATCTACCATTGACATTTCTTACAGAGAATAAAAAAAAGTAATATTTAACAAACCCTTTCAATATGAAAACAGCATGTAACATAGAACTTTTAAGACTCAAAAATGAGGAACTTTCCTCCTAAAGAGGCACTGTTGAGAGGAATGTCGCAGCCTGATCAAGCACTTACTTTGACTGTCAGAATGGTAAAATATCAGGGTTGCTGGAGATCCAAAGCCTAGCCATGCAGTCCATTTACTCTAAAGTACAATCCAGCAGTATGATTCACTTAATTAAGATATGCAGACAGAAAAGAGATAAGTAGTACTGCATTGTATCTAAACACAAAGCGTTTAATGTTTTAGCAATATACAGTTACCACAAGGGGACAGCTGCTAACTTATTTTAGTGATAAAATGCCACTAGCGCTTCTCCGTTCAAACAAAACATATTTTTATTGTGTAGTAGTTTACAAGCAAAGAGCATCAAGAAGAGGTTGGACAAATCAATAAACTGAATTACTATGTATGCAGCATCTAGAGAAAATTATAGATTAAATGTAATGTTGTTTGGGACCAAAGACACTGTCATTCCCTAACAGATACACAGAAGTGCTGCAGTTTAAGATGCTTAATTTGTGGTGTACATTGCAGTGAGCACTGAGTGCTACAAGATGTGGTAAGGTAGGTTTAAAAAAGGCATGCAACAGGAAATTAAACAAAACAAAAGAACAGCATATTGTTTTTTTTTCCAAGTGAAGATAATCCTGGAAAGATCACAAAAAAGATTTGCATATATACTGAGGTGATGCGGAGTAAGGATTACATCATATTGTGTGAGAGACATACATAATGAAGTTATGAGGAGTAAGGATGACATCATATTGTGTGGGGGCAAAAATATTGAAGCAATGAGTAGTAAAGATGACAACATATTCTGTGAGGGGCATAGATAATGAAGTCATGAAGCGTAAGGATGACATTATATTGTGTGAGGGGCATACATAATGAAGTGATGAGGAATAATTCTGACATCATGTTTTGTGAGAGACATACATACTGAAGTGATGAGAAGCAAGGATGACATCACATTTGTGAGGGGCATACATACTGAAGTGATGAGGAGTAAAGATGGCATCATTTTGTGTGGGGGCATACATAATGAAGTGATGAGGAGTAAAGATTACATCATTGTGTGTGGGGGCATACATAATGAAGTGATGAGGAGTAAGGATGACATCATATGGTGTGAGGGTTGAGTGTAATGCAGCAAGTCCAAGACATGTTGAAGAAAAACACTGTTAAAATACAGTTAGTTTACAGTATCAGTGTCATGTTTAAGGGGTACTGCCACTTGGTGGTATAAAATTAAACTGGTCAGAGTCCTGATTCTTTAACACTGCCCCTTTAAAACAATTAATTTGATTCACAGTAGTCGAACATTATGGTAATTTTAAATTTTGCTACTCCAAGTGTCTCTGTATTTCTGACACTTATCTTAGCATTTCAGTTCTGACAATGTACAGCATTCATTTTGGGCATGGTGCCAAAAATAAAAAAAAATAAGAATGCCTTTATTTACAGCATTTTTGCTACTCTCTCCATGCTGATTACGTGGACACTAGTATATATTTGTTGATATTTCAAGCTCTGGTAGGAGTTCAGTACTGGATATGGAGATGAAAATCAGACTGATTACCAGCAATGAACCTGGACCACTGCAATAACAAGGGAACAATGCACAAAATGGTAGTAAACAAAATAAAAAGTAAGTCTTTGATGTAATGCAATTCTGTTATTTAGCTTTATACACTGATTAGACTCTTTTACAAGGAAATTTAATGTTTGGTAACTTGTGTCTGCAAAACAATTCTGAAAGTCATCACTACCAACGTTTCCTACACTCTTTGGGATGAGAGTCATGAACTCACTGAGTTAAGTTTGCTGCTTTTATAACATAAAAATAACTAGCACTGTAAGTGGTAACAGACAGCATTAATTTAGAAATATTACTTCATGAATATTTATTTTATTACATTAAGTTCACTCAAACTTGTCTTATAGGAGAAGCCCTTCTACTATTGAGACTGTATGAAAAATAAAAGGTGTATTTTTCTCATATACAAGACGTAGCACTGGATTGTAAAATCTCAAAATCTAGAAGTGCTATTCCTAAGAGACATGATTAAGGGAAACTATTAATTTAATATTAAATTAATAATATAAAGACTTGTAATTCATTAAATATGATGGCAAGACATTATGATGTTTAAGTTAAAAAAAGAGCCAATTTGGACATATGTTTTATTAAACATAGCCATACCTGTTATTAGTTTTGTTCTATCTTTCCTTTATATTTCAAAGAACAAGGCAAAAAAAAACATATAATATGGTAAATTGAAAAGTTTGTGTGTACATGTGTATTCATTCATTATAATTTTCTTCTGGGCAGCTCATCCTGATTTGAGGGGTAAAAGTGCTGAAAATGACCATGATCTCTGTCCACCTTGAGACTCTGCATACGTAGGATATAGCATTCTGTCAATGTCTACAAATGAGATGCAGAGTGATTTGGAAATTTTAAGACTGTTACTTTGACTGTGATAACATGTAACCTGGGTATTAAGTACATAGCAATAACATATATTATAGCATTCTACATGCATCTGCTATTTTATTTTTATTTTTTGGCCGAAATAAAAATAAATGCAAAGCACTTGCAAGTAGGAAAAACTAAAACCCTTATGAACCAAGAAAGAAACAAATGGCATATATATGTGTGAGTGTGTGTGTGTGTGTGTGTGTGTGTGTGTGTGTGTGTGTGTGTGTGTGTGTGTGTGTGTGTGTGTGTGCATGTGTGTGTGCATGTGTGTGTGTGTGTGTGTGTGTGTGTGTGTGTGTGTGTGTGTGTGTGTGTGTGTGTGTGTGTGTGTGCAAGCAGACTTGTCTTTAGAGGAGAACACAGCAGTTACTATATACATCACATTCTCTGAAGTGTTTCTTGTCTTGCCTGACATAATGGTTCAGCAATAATTCACAAGTTCACTGAAACATCCTCATTGTTCCATATCTCAACCAAACAACACTTGGTAAATGCTACTGTTAACTTTTCAAACTTGAGTTCCATTACAAACTTCAAATGCAAACCACATTTACACAGGGAGTCCTTATAAAATTATTTTATCAAGTCATTGATAGCAGACAGCCAAAAGCTTCTAGTCATTTTCACAGCATATAAGCAGTCTGCACCACATATTATGAAAAATGAAAAAAAAAAACAACACTATTCCACAACTAAATCGGGAACATATGAAATTTTAACTTTTTATCAATAAAATAAAAGTTCTCAATGGATGTAATGTGCTAAATGAGGTACACTCTCAGCTGCAGCACTTTGGTGGGATATTTCCAGCAAGACCTGCTTAGTGTAAAAAATTACCTCACTGCTTGTGCACAATGCTCAAATTGCAAGTTGAATTGCTGAATCTTGAAGATTCTGCACTTGTTTTGGCTATGAAATAAGTACTACGTCAGAACTACTGAAGCTTCATGAACAAGTAATAATGTATTACTGTAAGGATACAGGTAAAATATTCAGTCCTACTTGCTCCTCTGACCTGTGCTGAATATTTGCCTTCTCTCAACTATAATTAGAGATGCAGTTGGATGAGCTGTTCAAGATCTTAAGATTAAATCGCCCGACTGGTACCTCCAATTCTATCTCTGAAGTGACTGACACACCCATATGGGAAAAAAAGAAGAGCAAAGTGTTTGTTGAAACAGAAAAAGTACTATTTTTAGCAGTCCATATTCCAGTTTCAATTAAAAAAAAGACGTCATTTTTAAGCTAGGTTGAACTGCAGCTTTAAAAAGGAAAGGTGCACACCCCTATGCCAAGGCCAAAATCTGCCATTGTTTCACTTAGCTTATCACCCTAGATTACAATAAACAAATGCAAATAAAGAAATAAATAAAGTGAAATAAACTTTTGCAAATGCATCACTGGTGCTCAGACAACAAGCATAATATGAGCAAAAATAAAACAAAGATTATGTTAAATGAAAAACCTTGGCGACTAAAATAAGCCACCAATTTAAATGTAAAAGACTGATAATGATTTTTAAGCAAAAAAATCCAGTATTTGGGCATATGCTTGGACTACTTACAATCAATCACCATCAATAAGAAAAACAGTGACAGAAAAAGCAACAAAACTGCTTAGACTAAATTGTAGACTTTCACAACTCCTACAGCCAGGAAATCCACAGAAAAATATATGTTTTCATCTCACTGTTTTCTCATTTATACCCATGATATATCATCAAATGGAAGGCACATTCAAGATGCACCATATTCGTTGCTTCATCATTGTTGCAGGCTACAGGAAGCATCATTGAATTTCAGTAGCTATTCTCCATGGCTGTCAAAGAGTGAGAAAGTCTGATACTATGATTCTTTCTTCATACCTGTTTTGATTAGTGTCTCACACTTGCCTACTAACTAAATACTCTCAGCATATTTATAGCTGCCAAGAAAACATGACAACATTTGTAAGCCTCAGTGATAAGCTAAAGCAGCCTAGACAATATATCTTGTGGTAATATTACAATGTCAATATTGTATTGTTCAGAGCTTTCATCTTCATCACAAATAACTCAGATGGAAAAACACCACATCAAGCAATCCCTGTATAATTCTTACCATTCATAAGTACAGTTTGCAAGAATTCTGCTACTTAAGAATTATTTCAGACACAACTCACCTTCTGAAAGCTGCCAAAGACAGAGTGTTTCAATGAACCACACAGATTTGAATGCAAGGTGTTATTCACTATTTTGTGAATTAACTTATATCATACTACAGTCATTTAAGATCGCCACATTATTTGCTTACCATTTTATATGTAAATTAATTTCATTTTTATATTCTTTGTTGACAAGGTTAGTCTCACTAAGTTACTGGCCTTTTTTTCAGGGGAGATCCAAGGTGGAATTTATACTACTGGTGAAAATTTACCAGGTCACTGGGAACTTCCACTAGTCTTTTTTGTAGGTGCAGTGGAGACCTTTTACATCCACCTAAGCTACCACCGGCTTAGACAGATGGCAATTCAGTTTAATGTATCATCCAAAAGGCTGCAAACTCATGACTGTAGCACCTTTCCAATGCTGCACCACAGTAGCAGCAATTTAAAAAGTAATCCAATCACCTGGAGTAGGAATAAAATCCAGAAACTTCTAGCCTTCTCGCAACAAAGGCACGTGTGCTACTGAGACTAAACGGTTTCATAAAATCTTTTTCAGTGTGGTCTTCAATGAAAAAGTCTCTTAAGTCAGCATATTTGCATGGCCATTTATGTGGGCACTATATACAATTCTGTATATTTCATAATCAGTAAACTTTGATAAGATGTATAGCATGCTGAATATTTCATAATTAGTAAAATGTCATAATGTATCCAATACTGTAGATTTCATAATCACGAACTGCTTACCTTGCAATGTTCTTCATAATCAATACATTTATATATATATATATATATATATATATATATATATATATATATATATATATATAAAATATAAAAAAACTTCTTTCGAATTCAGAGTCTTGGCTAGTTATTCTGGATATGTGAATAAATTGACCCTTAACAAGATTCTTTTCATGAAGAAAGGATGCATGCTATTAAAATCCAAGAAATTATTTTTGTAAGTGTCTTTCTTAAAGACGGTGGATGTGATGTTACTGTCTGCAGTGATAGTGATTTTTGTGTCTAAGAAGGCTATAGAATTGCCACAACCAGAAATGACAAGTTTTAAAAAATCTAGAGATTCTTGCATGTGTGCAATGAATGAGTGTAAGCTGGGAAAGTCACCCTTCCAAGTAAAAAAGATGTCGTCAATGTAACATTTGTATATAATAACTTTGTTAAAATCAGGTAATGTGTGTAGTTTTTCATTTTCCCATGCACTAAGTACAAGATTTGCAAAAGCTGGGGCCACCTTGGACCCCATGGAAAAACCTTTGATTTGTTTGTATATAGTGTTGTTGAAGAAGAAGAAGTTGTTGTTAAGTACCAGTTTTACAAGTGTAGATGATAAATATTTTATTGTTTGAGAAGGTGGTGTATTTGTGTAAGAACTGGTTAAGTAACTCAATGCCCTTAATGTGTGGTATATTTGTGTAAAGGGCCTCGATATCTAAAATTACTAAGATGCAATCTGAAAGTTTATCTGTAATGGCGTGTAATTCATTTAAGAAAACCCAAGAGTCTCTTAAAAATATTGTGTGCCCTGTACTAGAGGGTTAAGAATAATATCTAAAAAGTGTGCAATTATTTCAGTTTTAGTTTTTTTTGTTAGAGACTATATGTCTAAAAGGGGGATCTGTAGTATTCTTGTGAATTTTAGGTATGCCGAACAATCGGCCTAGGCAAGGTTGTTGTACTGTCATGAAGAGTAGTTCATCTGTAGAAATGAAATTCTGTTGTAGGTGTTTCAAGGTTCTATCAATTATGGTAAAATGTTTAGATACAATTTTAGTGTCAACCTTTTCAAAAAAATCATTGTTAAATAAAGAGCTTTCCATTTTTTCAGTATATACATTTTGGTCCATGAGTACAAGTCCAGAGCCTTTATCTGACCTCATAATACATAAAGATTTGTCTTTTGTGAGTTCATTAAGTGTTGATCTTTCAGATTCGGAGAAATTATGCCATTTACCTGTGATGTTAGAATGGCACAAGTTTCTCAAGTCTCTTTCACATACTTTGAGGAAAGTTTGAACTGAATTGTTAAGTACAGGATTATACAGGCTTTTAGGTTTAAGCTATGATACAGAATTAGACAAATCAGAAGAATCCGAATCTTCTGTTTCAGTGTTGTCAGAGTTGTCAGCAAAAGAAGCATTTAAATTTACATGTGAAGATTTATTAGTGTTGTTAGCATTGTGTAGTAATGTAAGATTAATTTTCCTAGCAAATAATCTGAGATCTAGAAGAAGATCAGGTAAGTATGCTCTTTGAGATGGTATAAAACTAAAGCCTTTATGTAAGACTTGTAATTGGTTTTCTGAAAGGTTTTTGCTGGATAAATTAAAAATGGTAACATCCATGTGTTTCAGAGTGTTTTGTATAATTTGATTTGTGCTTTCTGTAATGTTACTTAGAATAGAAATGTTAGGTATAGAATCAATAGCTGTTGTAGTAGTGGATGTGATGTTAGGTTTAAAAGTATTTCTAATTATAGTAGTTGTATTATTTGTAGTAGTATTATTTGTAGTAGTATTGTTTGTAGTAGTATTGTTTGTAGTAGTATTATTTGTAGTCGTATTGTTTGTAGTGTCATAAGTATGTATATTGTTAGCTCTGTTGGCTGTAATATCTCTAGTGGCGTTTTTAACAATAGAGCTGTCAGATATCTGAATATGTTTTATGTTTTGAACCTTGTTAATATTGGTAACATTTGTAATATTAGTATCATGTATAACATTAGAAACATTGGTATAATTTCTAAATGTTTTAGTCATAGAATCAGACAAAATATCAGTAGAAATGTAGTTTGTGGACTTAATATCATTCAAAATCTCTGTGGAATTGTTATCTGTGGACATGTGTATAGTAGTAGTAGTATGTGTATCATGTGTAACATGGTGTTGTGTGTGATACAAGTCATGGTTCTCTTCAAAATCATGGATATGTAAGTGATTGTAACTGTTATAGTGGTTTATTTTAAAAGGGAGCTCCTGGTGATGATGCGAGAGCCTGTGTTTTGAAAATGGGGTATAGATCTGCCTCTTGTTCTGGCTGTCGATGTTCCTTTGTTTCACAAACCTGCTCTGCCACTGGGTATGCAGGTAAGGTTGTATGGTTCTTCTGTCGGTGGAAACTGCTGAAAAGAAGGGTCGCTGGTTTTGTCTTGCAATGAGGAAATGTCTTCTGGTGGAGTAACCGAAAAATCTGGAAGTGGAGAGCGGTTTCAAGACAAAAAAACTGGAATTATGTGCCAAATCAGCATTATTTCTAGTAGGAAGTGATGGGTTTCTTCGCACATGTTGAAACTGCTGGAACTGTTGAGAGCGTTGATTCCTGAACGGTGGAAAGGGAGTGAAGAAAGGCTTTTTCGGTTGATGAGAGTAGTAACGTTTTAGTGACTGTTTGTAGCTTGTGGTCTACAAGGATTACTGTTATCTTGAACATTTCTAAACAAATTGGTTTTAGGTCTTGGCACTAATAGGATCAGATATAATATTAGTGGATGGTGCTGAAGTGTTATTTCTATCAGATACATTTTCATCCATATTATAGTTGGAATGAACTTCTTCAGAATGACAGGAGTTACAGTGGAGACAATACTAAATAAGAGTTAGTGTCATGTGATTGTACAGTATCCAATAAACAGATTGCAAAAATGTTTAAACAAGTGCAAAATTCTATACATAGTGAATATATATGGTACTGTATGTGTAATAAGTAAATTTTCTTAAGATCATTATAAAATATAAACACAGTACTGTATATTTCATAATCAAAAATTAACAGAATTTATTTTGTATCTGAAACACATTAATGTCATCTGAAGGAGTATAAGCAAATCAAGTCATATAAGGATACGCTTTTATTTTGCCAAAAACATTCAGACCTTTGCGACAGGTGCTGGTATGGCTTGTCCTGCAAAATCTCACATTCATACAAAAAAATGTCCCACTTTGCTCATTTGAAAAGGTAGCAATCTTAGTTAACTTGCATCTATTTTATTATGTGGACATATTGTTATAGTTCTTAAGTGTACCTCATTACTAATATTGACGTTACTCACTTGGGGTCTTAAAAAGTACATGTTCCTCAAACTTCCACATTGAAAGACTTTATCGCACATTGGGGCAACACTTTCTCAGACTGTAATGCCTCATACTGCCACTATTTTGCTCTGTCCAATTATCTGCTAAACAACGTACTTCTCAGTTTCTTACTTCTACAGCTGAGACAGACTCGGATCCCCTTCAAAAAAGAAAAATAAATACATAAATAATAGGAATAACATTTTTAAATCACAGACCTGGTGTATATTTCATAATGATGACTTTTAAAGCAGTATAATATTACAGGAGTTTAATTAGCATGGAGTTTCTGGAGTTAAAGTGACTAAAACTGGGACTGGGCACTGATTGTTGACTGTAAACAGCAAGCACTGTTTGTTGACTGCAAATCACTACCCTGTCTTGAAAAAAATTTAGGTGAAAGAGCTCAAACTTTTTGACCTAGAAACTGGGTGCTTGAAAATTGGGGCTAGTTATAATACTCACATTTCAGGATTATAGCTGTTACTACCCAGAGAGTCATTGTATCCATGACAACACTGTCCCAATGAATGGAATCGAAAGCGCTCATTAAAAGTGTTGCCCCAATAACGGAAAAGTACCATTTTTTTTGTTCTCTGAGTCACTCCTATCAGACTGGGAATCTTCTTCTTCTTTCGGCTTTTCCCGGTTAGGGGTCGCCACAGCAGATCACCTGTCTGCTCATGACTGGCAGTTGAGTTTTACAGTGTCTAGTTGCCAGCCCAGCATCCAACCTTCCACAGGAGGCACACGCACACACACACACACACTCACACACACACACACACGCACACACACACACACACACATACCTAGGGCCAGTTTAGAGTGTCCAATCCACCTGCAGCATGTCTTTGGGATGTGGGAGGAAACTGGAGCACCTGGAGGAAACCCACATGACCACAGGGAGGACATGCAGACTCCACACAGAAGGCACCCCAGTCGAGGATTGAACCGGAGAACCTCTAGCTGTGAGGCGACAATGCTAACCACTACACCACCGTAGCCTATGAGACTATATTTAGTCTCTTGCTTAGATACAATATTAACCTAACTAAACTTAATTCACTAGCTGGGAAATGCATTCTATTTGTGGCTTTCAAAGTAGTTTATCTTTAGCATGGTAACACAGATGGAATATAATTACATATTCTGTACTCCCTGTTAAGCAAAAACAGTATTAGCATGGTAGCACAAGTGATGCACCCCTCCCATTAAGTGAACTCAGAATTAGTGCAATAGTGCAAGTAACTTAATGTAGTTACACATTCTGTATCCCCCATTAAATGAACTCAGTAGTCATATGGTAGCGCAAGTGGTGGAATATAATTATACATTCCATACTTCTTATTTAGTGAATACAGAATTATCATGGTAATACAGGCGATGGAATGTAATTACACATTCCATACTCCACATTTTGTGAAAACAGAATTATCATGGTAGTACAGGTGATGGTATGTAATTTCCCATTCTGTTCTCTACATGTAGTGAACACACAATTACCATTGTAGTACAAGGGATGGAATGTAATTACACATTCCATACTCCACATTTTGTGAAAACAGAATTAACATGGTAGTAAAGGAATATAATTGCACATTCTATTCTTCACACTTAGTGAACACAGAATTATCATGGTAGTACAGGTGATGGAACGTAATTACACATTCCATTCTCCACATTTAATGAACACTCATGGTAGTAGAGGGGATGAAATGTAGTTAGATATTCTATAATCCACATTTAGTGAACACAGAATTATCATAATAGTGCAAATGGTGGAATGTAATCACACATTCCATACTTCACGTTTAGTGAACACAGAATTAAAATGATAGTATAGGTGATGGAATGTAATTACACATTCCATACTCCATATTTAGTGAACACAGACTTATCATGGTAGTATAGGTTATGGAATGTATTTAGACATTCCATACCCCACATTTAGAGAACACAGAATATCGTGGTAGTGCAAATGGCAGAATGTAATTATACATTCCATACTCCATGCTTAGTGAATACAGACTTATAATGATAGTACAGGTGATGGAATATAATTACACATTCCATTCACCATATTTAGTGAACAGAATTATCATGATAATACAGGTTATATAATGTAGTTAGACATTCAATACTCCAAATTTAGGGAACATGAAATTATCATGGTAGTACAGGTGATTGAATATAATTATACACTCCATATTCCACGTTTAGTGAACACAGAATTATTATGATAGAACAGTGGATGGAATGCAATTACATATTTCTTATACCCTGATAAGTGAAAAGAGAATTAGCTTAGTAGCATTAATGCATTTATAAATTCTGTACTTCCTGTTAAGTGAACACAGTATTAGCTTGGTAAGATAGTATCACTTTGGTTTTGTCATTTTCTATGAATGTGACAAAAATTACTTTAAAGTGTTTCTTTTCTCAACAGATGTATATATAATGTGTACAGCAGGAATTCCTTGTCCTAACCACACCTGCTGGATTCATAGCCAAATTGAGCAATTCATGTTTACAGTTTGCATGAGCACCAAGTAAAATGAATCAATTTATATGAATATTATAGGGATAAAAAAATGGTGGATTGAGTGTTCCATGTTTTAGGCTTCACTTCATCTCCTCTTCAATTAAAAGCACAGCACTCTGATTAAATTGCAATTTTTGTACCTTCTGTATGATAGACTTTAAACATAACATTATGGACAGCTCTCAGACTATAAATGACTTTTTCAGGGAGCAGATGTGACCATGGAGTTGGAATAATTGGGTGTATGTAGTTATGGCACTGTCTTAGTTTGTCAATGGGAGCATGAATTTATATTTGTCTCAAATCATCCCTACAAAGAAAATATACTACTGTATTTACATTTTGTTGATGATTGTTTTTTAATTTGGAAAGGTGGTGAGCAAATGTTATTGAATTTTGCTAAATATCTGAATACTTCTATTGAATTTTTGAAATTTAAGATGAATTATTCTAGCAATACTATCGTCTCCTTAGATGTGGAGATAGAAAAATGCATGAGTTTATTAAAAACTAGTGTGCATAAGAAACTCAAGTCAACCGATATTCTCACGTGAGAATTATGCATGCTCCTCATGTTTTCAAAGGTATAATAAAGGGACAATTTATCAGTAAATTAAATACAGAGAAAGACATATGCAAGGAACAACTATTAGAAATGTCCCAAGCATCTAGACATACAGGTTATAATGATAGAATGATAATGAAAGCTATGGGATATGTAATGAACAGTAGGATGCAAGCGGCACATAACAGAACAATGATATAATAAATAGGAGTTCACATAATAAAACATATATTACCACATATAATCTTAGAACCAATGAGGTGGAAAATATAGAAAATAATCGGAGAATTTTGAAGTCTATGCCAGAGTTAGTAAACATAGTAGGTGTAAGGCCTAGATCTGCATATAGAAATTGTATGAATTTGAGAAGGAAATTATGCTACAAAGATTTCAAAGTTATTAACACAGAAATAACAGCAAGAAAGTGTGACACTTTCCCCTGCCATAATTGTAACATTAGTGATATAGCACATTTTTTACATCCTGTCACTAAGAAATTACACAAATTTTACTGTCAGGCAATGTGCAATACAACGCTAATAGTATATATAGGGACTTGCACAGAATGTCCATGTTTTTATGTGGGGAAATGTAGTCGTAGGTGAAAAGATAGAATAATAGAGCACAAGTCAGATATTCGAAGAAATGAAAAAACAAATGCTTTAGCTAAGCACATTATGGACAAAAATATGACACATGACTTTAAATTTAAAGTCATGGATGTTGTGCAAAGAAACCCTAGAGGGTTACTAATAACACATTCGAAATAGCAGAATACAAATGGATTATCAAATTACAAGCAGTTGTCTTTCCAGGACTAAATAATGCAATAAGTATAAAACCGCATTCTTAGTCTTTTGGCTTTTCCCGGTTAGAGGTTGTCACAGTGGAACTCCGGTCCTCTAGTGATTGGCAGTGGATTTCCATGGTGCTGAGTTGCTAGCCTGATGCCCAACCTTCAAAGAAGGCACACCCATTCATGCATGCACCTACCTGCATGTCTTTAGATGTCACTCGACCGCTGGGAGGACATGTGAAGAAACAATTGCAATTATGATAGGTTTAATACTATTTAACATATGTTCTAAGAAGACTTTTTAAACAATCTTTTATATATATTTTAATATGTAATTAATTGTTCATAATCATTGGATGGCTGTGTCACATGATTTAATTTAAGTTAATATAAATTTAACTGATTTTTTTTGAATGCTTAAACACTGAAGAAGGAATTCCCAAAAGTTTTGTTGTTTGTATCAATAAAAGCATTTCTATTTCTTGTGTGTGTGTGTGTGTGTGTGTGTGTGTGTGTGTGTGTGTGTGTGTGTGTGTGTGTGTGTGTGTGTGTGTGTGTGTGTGTGTGTGTGTGTGTGTGTGTGTGTGTGTGTGTGTGTGTGCGTGTGTGCACGTGTGTGTGTGTGTGTGTGTGTGTGTGTGTGTGTGTGTGTGTGTGTGTGTGTGTGTGTGTGTGTGCGCATTTCAGTATGCCTGTATGTTTCTGTTAGTGAAACCTCATCCATGTCTGCTTGCGTTAATGTATGGGTTAAGAAGTTGAACATATTTTGTTACGGGGGCATTCAGTGGCTACTGCTGAGATAAATTTGATGAGGACTGATTTGATGAATCAGTGCTTGTAAAGTAGATTTAAATGCCTTTATAATATGGTTCATATTCTGCTTTTGTTTATTCAATGCACTTTTATTCCCATGAGGTTAAGGTTTTTCATCATAATTATCTCCTTTTATCATCTGTTTGAAATCAGTGTACTCATTTGCCATTTGATTGTATATTGGATACCTATAATTCACTTTTCATCTTGCACAGTCTTATATTTTTGAAAACTTTCTCTCCATTTAACTACTATAAGGCACATAGCCATAAGTTGTAATTTATACTCTACATGTATCATCTGTATACAAAACCACGTTGACTATAAAACATGTATCAAGTGTGTTAAAATATGACAACTATTTACAAGGTAATAACACAACTGTACACAAAATTTAGCCTACTGTAATCTATGGTTGTCATTTGTTTGCTTTACTTTATAATTATTTATTTCCTTACTATTGTTTTGCATAACTTTAATGTGCACTTATAATTTTTTTGCAGTTGTGCTATGCACCTGGGTCATGGCTCATAATAGTCCTAGGACCAGCTCATCTCCATGGTTAACAAATTCAAATAAATAAACTCATCCATACACACATACATAGTTTTATACCAGGGAAGTTGAATCATTCTTGGTCTGCTGATTTATGTCTTCAGTATATTCTTAACATCCTTTTTCTTTTTTTAGAAATGTGGAAGGGCTATAATTATTAGAATAGACTTATATTTATTATATCATCTTGATAGTGCTTTACCATTTGCAATAATTCTTGCTATCCGAACTTTGCTGAAGTTTTAAGTATACATATGAGTTCAAACATATTATGGGAAATAAATTGAAAGCACTCCAGTTTTCAGAATTCAGACAATTAGCCATCTTACTTTCTACGATCTAAACACTTAATTAAAAGTGACAGACAGAACAATATTTTTATTATATTATTTAACATTTGTTTATTGGGAAAATCTGACTGGGACAGACCCCATTGATTAGAACATACATATATATATATATATATATATATATATATATATATATATAATATATATACAGAGAGAGAGCGAGAGAGATAGATGTGTGTGTGTGTGTGTGTGTGTGTGTGTGTGTGTGTGTGTGTGTGTGTGTGTGTATATATATATATATATATATATATATATATATATGTTTGTCTCCCAGAGGCTGCCCTGGCTCTCTAATAGACTTCTCATACACTTCAAACAAAGTACCTCGGTGACCGTCTTCAAGTGCAACCTTGATGAGTGAATGGGAAACCATACATTTGTTCCAGGGGTTCCACCTGTGTCCCTCATTGACAGGGGTGACAACTGCTGACTGAGGTTGCTTTTTTGAGATAAATTCTTGGCTAGGTTTTTAAGGACCCTAGAGCCATTAGCCTAGTAACCTCCTGTGATCCTGTGATAATATATATATATATATATATATATATATATATATATATATATATATATATATATATATACATATATATATGTATACACACACACACACACACACACACACATACATGTACTTATGTGTGTGTGTGTTTGTATATATATATATATATATATATATATATATATATATATATATATATATAGTAATTTCATAACTGTATCTAACTTTCTGTTCATTAAGTGAGACTATGTTGCAGAGACATAACTGCAGAAGCTATTGTACCAGTTATCATAATTTAGTCTAGATCAAAAAGGTGTTGCAGCTATTGTACCAGTTATCATAATTTAGTCTAGATCAAAAAGGTGTTGCAAGCATCCCTTGGTTTATATCAAAATCAGCTCTGCTACAAAATGTTTTGTTTTATTACTATGTGGCCAGCCATACATTTACACTTCTGCCCTTTCAGTAGTACAACATGCCTTCCAGAGACATAAAATTTGCTACTCCTCTTAAAGATTCAGGAATTGTCTGAAAATAATTTGTTCACACAAGCATTATATTATCTTCACAACAGCATTACAGGATTATAAGAATTACAAGGCAAGTAAGTCATGAGACCACTTGCACCTATCTGATACCCACCTTGATGTTGAATCTCTTGTTTCTAGAAAGCCAAAGGAGCTCAGAGCTGGGATGAATATGTGAATGCCCATCCAGTCATGGTTCATCTTGAAGGATGTGACAGTGTCACTGTTAGTCATATAAGGTGTGTCAATTTGATATCTATTTAATTTTCTTTGATAGCTCCAGGTTATTTTGAATGATACAGTTAATTAATATTTGGGTAGATGTTATGATTTCTGAGTCTTTTATCAACCAAATTTTTAGGTTATTTTAATTCCGAAGAATGTTATTTTCTTTAATTTTCTACTCCTGAAAATAAGTCAAGATTCTTTTAAACTTTTTTATTGAATTTTAAATACCAAATCACTATAACAATTAAATACGCAACTAGTACAAATAAAACTATGTACAAAGTTCATAACATAAGCAATTGCTAAGTGTTGTCAACATTTCTGTAAAATATCTTTAAGCTTTACCCATGACAGTTTTTGTATGTGTAGCATTTGAAATTCTTGCATTTACAGTTTGAATTTCCCTATTGCAAACATTTTTTGCAAGAGAAATAAATTCTGAAAATGAGAGGTTGCTTTCACATTTCCAGTTTATTGTTATTATTTTCCTTGCAATAGCGAGGAGAGACCAGAGGAGAGGCATTTGTTTTCTTGGAACTGAGTTTGGGACTGGAGCATTAAATAATATCAATGAATTTGTTATATCACAATTATCTGACCACAACACTTTAGTGAAGTTTTTGAAATCTCACCAAAATGCAACAACTATTTTTGCATTCTAAAATCTTGTGAATCCAATTTCCATTTAAAGCTTCATTACATTTCCATTGTTTAATGCTGTCTTTTTTATATATTCAAGCAATTTTGTATGGAGTAAGGAAACTTTTGTGTAGGTACTTCCATGTAAATGTTTTCCAAAAAGGAGATGAGGTTGTATCATTGACAGATTTGAATATTAATGTTTTATTTGCATCTGAAAGCATTTCATTATTCATCTTTGTGGAATAGTTCCAAAAGGACATATTTATAGTCAAGAATTCAGATCTCAAAATCTTGTACCTTGCCAATAAAGATAATTTGTATTCCATTTATTCCATTTCTGAAATCTTGATTTAAAAAAAAAGAAAACTAAAATCTTAAGAGTAGCTCTTGAGTTTATATTTAATGATAATTATACCTCATTACTGACTATTTCTATAAGTATTTGTACATTTAACAAATTGTTTTGCATTGCATTGTATCTTGCCTAAAGATAATTGGCTTCATGTAATTCGTTATTATTCAAAAATTGATGGCAATATTTTAAACCATTTTCTTCAATTTCATTTATTTTATGTAGATTAAAATAATCTAGACGGGTGGTTACAGTGGTGCAGTGGTTAGCATTGCCACCTCCCAGCAAGAGGTTCTCTGGTTCGATCCTCAGCTGGGGTGCCTTCTGCGCAAAGTTTGCATGTCCTCCCTATGGTCGTGTGGGTTTCCTCTGGGTGCTCTGGTTTCCTCCCACATCCCAAAGACATGTTGTAAGTGGATTGGACACTCTAAATTGGCACTAGGCATGAGTGTGTGCATGTGTTTGCCTTCTGTGGAAGGTTGGGTGCTGGGCTGGCAACTCGACACTGTAAAAACTCCACTGCCAATAATGAGCAGATGGGTGATCTGCTGTGGCAACCCCTAACTGTGAAAAAGCCAGAAGAAGAAGATAATTAAAAGAATCTAGACACATTTCAGTGAAAGCAATTGGGAACTTTAAAAACAATACATTTCTAGTAAAGCAATTGCTGTACATTATCTTTCTAAACTTGGTTAATATATAGTTGATGAAGGATGTGTAATTAGGATTTTCCTGGTATTAGTGCTAAATTCTTTTATGGCCAAATATAATTTGTCTGTATCTTACTATTTGTTTCTGTATTATTAGTTAATAGTAAGATGGAATTTGAACGATTTTCCAACTTGAAGTGTAGCTAGGGTTTAACCAATAACTTATTAAATTAATAATAACTGATTTAGCATATAATTCAACATTTGGAAACTCAATTCCTCCATCATCCTAGTTTCTAAAATGCCAATCGAAAGCTGTTATTGATTTGTGTGGATACCATAAAAAACTTAAGTAATAAAGAATTTATTTGTTTAATTACATTTTTTTTGGTGGAAAAGTAATCAAATATTAAATAAGAAAAATATTTTTGGTAATATGATCATCTTTATCAAGGTAATTCTATCCTCCATTGTGAAAAAACATTTTACTCCAATCCACTTTTTCCCTGTTGTATTAATTAAACACTTATAATTTACTATTGTAGCTTCATGCCAATTAGATTTCATAATTGCACCTAAATATATAAATTGCTGATTTTACCAATTAAACTTGCTATATTTTAATGGACTACTTATTTTCTATTTATCAATAAGGTTTTGGTCTTATTAAGGTTAAAAGTTAGACATGAAATTTTCTCAAATAGTTTTAGTGCGTTAATAATGTGTTCTAAAGAGGAATCAACATCTCCAATTGTCAGTAAAATATTGT
The DNA here is from genome assembly GCF_019279795.1 of Protopterus annectens. Classification (NCBI taxonomy): domain Eukaryota; kingdom Metazoa; phylum Chordata; order Ceratodontiformes; family Protopteridae; genus Protopterus; species Protopterus annectens. Next base: position 535,319,609 of record NC_056744.1, read on the forward strand.
CAGCAAAAAGTTGTATTTCAGCACAATATTTTTTTTTCTATGTAGAAGCCCTTTATCATTGAATTGAATTTGATCTAATAAAATTTGTAAAAGCCTCAACTGATAGAGAAAATTATAAAGGAGACAAAGGGTAACCTTGCTTAGTGTCTTTAAGTATTTTAAGGGGACTAGATATAAAAGATCCAATTTTAAAATATGATATTGAATTCTCATGCACTCTATTAATTACATCAATAAAATCTGCTGAAAAATTATATTCTTTTAGTACTTTAAATAAATATATCCAGTTTATGGAGTTGAAACCTTTGTCTAAATCTAAATGTATAATTGAAAGCTCTTGCTTTTTCTTATTAGCTAAATCAATCAATGTGTAAAGTTTAATGACATTATCCTGAACTTTCCTTTTTGGAATGAAACCTGTCTGATCATCCTCAATAAGTCTAGACATTATTTGATTCAATCTTTTCACAAATGCAGATATAACAATTTTGTAATCAATGTTTAGAAATGAGATAGGTCTATAAGAGGAGCATAACTTTGCATCTTTATCTTGCTACAAAATGGGGGACATCATAGCATATTTCTAAGGAGGGAAAGTAATTGAGATATTTTTTAAATCATGAAATGCTTTTAATAAAATTCTTCAAGTATTATCTGGAAATAATTTATGTATCTCGGAGATTAATCCATGTAATCCAGCAGCTTTATTGTTTTTTAAATTTTTAATTTGATCTTTTAACTCACTAAAAGATATTTGTTTATTTAGTTTAACATTTTGTTCTTTAGTCAATGTAGTCTTATATTTTCTTTCTGAAAACTATTTAACAGTTCACAATTCTCTGCAGAAGAGCTGCTTTTATTTTCTGCTTCCTAATGCCTTCTGAAGAGCTCTGGAATATCTTTCAGCTCTGTCACACTTTTAATTTTATCTCCAACTTTTTATGTAATTTCTTTGATATGGTTGGTATTTTTTAATCCTTTTAATCTTACTGCTAGTGTATGTAAGTTTTTTTGGGTTAACCGAGTATGACTGTAATTTAAGTTTTTCTAAATTTACTGAGACTTTATGATTCAATATTTCCACATATGTTTGATCTAACTTTTTAAATTCTGTGTATGTACTAATATAGTTGACTTTTATATGTAGCTTTAAAGTATTAATTTTTGCCTGTAAATTGATAAATTCTTTATCCCACTCCTTTCTTTCATTTAAATACCAACTTTTGATTCTTCCATATAGGTATGCTTTCAATGTGTCCCACCAAATGACATCAGGAGTTTCTTTATTGTTATTAAGCTATAAGAACATATTTAATTCTTTTAAGAACCAGTTTTTAAACCCATTAATTTTAACAATGTAAGCTGGAATTCTTTGCTGGTAAATGAGATCATTAGGTTTTATATTAAAATTAAAGGATATAGTGTTGTGATCAGACAAAGGACAAGATATTACTGAAACTTCATCTACCTTAGAGAATAGTTTATCAGAGGTAAAATCTAATCAATAATTGTTTGAGTACCAAACCTGTATGAGGAATGTGTGTAATTTAATGAAATTGGAAGTTTTATTTGATAAATATCTTTTAAATTTATGGAATCAACAAAATAATTCAATATTTTAGCAGCAGTCATTAGAGTGGGTTTCTTATCTTTAGTGGTGACTCTTGAAGATAAAATACAGTTAAAGTCACCAGCTAAAATAATCTCATCCATTAAATATGAAAAAAATATATATCTAAATATGTTGTTGCATTTTTGGCACCAATAGCAGGAATCCAGTTAATATTAGCAAAAGTAAAATATGTTTTATTTATCTCCAAAACCACTAGACTCAGCATTCCATTTTTATCTGAGCAGGTGTTGATTATTTTAGGCATTGCTAATGTTTTCTTCCAAAATATAAGAGTGCCACTCCTCTTGGAGTGGTAATGTGATTCTGCAGGTATATAGTAATCTTTGAAGTTCAATCTATCTAAATCTTTTTTATTAGATGAGTCTCTTGTAAAAAAGCGCTAAGAAGTTTATTTACTTTTGCATATTTAATTAAGCTACCTCTCTTTATATGTTTATTGAGACCATTCACATTTAATGGAATGCATTTATAAACAGACAGTTTTGAGATAGTATTGAAAAACAGTGGATGCTGTTATGGACATAAAACACAACGTAGATACTAACAATATTATAAATAAACTGTTTACATCCCCTAGCATAGAATAAGTAATTCCCGGTTTTATGATAGAGTCATCTAAACCACCCTCATCCATCACCGAAATCACTAGCCTATCCCTTTTTTTAGGCCTCCTGCCTTAAGCAGCTGTTTAACCAAATTAATACTAAATAACTTCTCTCCTTTGAACATTATAGCAATTAATGAATAAGTCTGAAATATTATAAATAACATACCAGTCTTAAACAGACTACTTTCTTATTAGTATATATTATAAACTATATGCTGAAAATATTGAGATGTATACCAATCAGATAATATGCTTATTATTATATATATTCAGTTGATATGATAAAATGTAATATTTTCTTCTTTTAGTTATATAGTAGAAAAAGAAAAAAATCAGTATAAACTATATTAATAGCACCATTTTAACTCAAACTTATTATATTCACATATTTGTCATAAGTATCTAGTATTAACAACTCAGTATGATTGTTATTAACTTAATATAGAAGTTCTATAAGCCATAACTTAACAAAGTAATGTAGGTATAGTTAAAGTATATTTACTTACCCCCTCCCCATAATTTAACATCACTTAACTAATCCTAAGAACTAAGTTTCTCTCTTTGACATTGCCTATTACATCAAGTATATTCTCTGTTCCTTCTAAATTATCAATTCTATACTTTTAAATCTGAAAATAAAATGAAATATTATAGTATATGTATACCTATCTAGAATTTAAAAACTTTTGAGCTATTGGAATCAAAGGTTTTAATACTATAATAACATGAAACTTAAGATTCCCAAAAGACAAGTTATAAAGCAAACCACCCCGGATAATCAACAGCTGATGTAACACTCTGGCCCCAGATATAAAATGGGAAATGGGAGTTGACGTCAATGCCATACTGACTGCAGTCAATCTTTTTCATTCACAGATTACCAACTTTTGCAGTTTTTAAAAAAAATGTGGCTATGACCTGACAGTTTATCATACCTCTCAACTTTTTTAACAGAAAGAAATAGGACAAAGCCAAAAACAATGGGGAGGCAAAGCCCCATGAACAGGGACAAACTCCAAATATCTCTGTCACAAACTTTGAAAGTTGCTAGAATAAAATGTATTGTGTTACCATGCATCCTCTGAAGGACATGACGTCTGAAACCCAAATGCCTGTCACCACTCAATGAATTCAGTCCTCACTGATTTGCCACAGAAATGCAGAAATATACAAACTTCATGAGGAACAGACTAAAAATATGGGGAAAAATCTGGGCACTCTGCAAAATCTGGAGAGCCAAGAGGCATGGTTCAGAGTCTGAACAAAAGCAATATATATATATATATATATATATATATATATAAGGCACTCTTTAAAACCAAACTTTCAAACAACCCTAATAATGTTGTGTAAAAGACAGTTACTAACAAAAACAAAAGTATATTAACTCAGGAGGCCAACTGAAATTCTTGCCAGACAATCAAAAACTAGGCAGCTGAAGTACCCCTAGTGCAAGTCATTTAAGAACTATTACTATAGTTAATATTTTATTTACTACAGTGGACTCTGCTTCATAAAATTACAAGGTGATGAAAGCCTTGTCTGTAAAATAAAAGCAATGTACCATTTTTGGGTATAACAAATTAGAAAATAATACCTACTTAGAGTAATGGACTGATGATATTACTATAGAAATTATCAAGGTATAGTGAAAACTTTATACCACTCACTACTTTTAACTTTTTAAACAGTTATTATGCTCTAGAAAATATTATTGCCTAATGTCACCAGGACATCCCTGAAAAACATTTCATTACATACAACTCAGTGTCTTGCTTATCTAACATGCATTCAGAACCAAATTCATAAAATCAAAGTGAATGAGACAGTCTTTAAATGCAAGAAATTGACTTGTATGCTTTATGGGTGATGTTTAGCAGGCATTTAAATGATTTCATGATAGCTTGTCTTCATATGTTTCCATAAACATCTACATACACATTTGAATACATATACATTAACCTACACATCTACCTTTAAAAGGACTTAAACTCACTTCTTGCAGAAATCCACAGTATTTTTATCAAAGCACTGCCAGAATATGAAAATACTGTTCCTACCTTACGATGTGTATCTAGTGAGTTCCCAGAAGTTGAGCAGCTTTTACATTGTTGCTTTTGTTATTTTATTTACAGAACAGCATGCGTTAAACAATAGGTGCATGTAAGCGTCACATATTTTCTCATGAGAAATGCCCTTCTGAGTTACTTCTGTTGTTTACTGCACTGTTTTTACATATTTGACTTCCATTTTTTTTAGCACCAGCTTTTGTTTTACTAACTTTTATAGTTTCCCCCAAATACAGTCTAGGATTAACTTTATTCAATTCTGTTCAAACATTCCGATGGAACTAAATTTGAAAAGATCAAAGGTCATGTCTGCTGACAAACTACATCTCCAAGCTCTTGGACTTGCGGCGAGTATGTAAACAGTTATACATATGTTTGCGACCATTGAATAATGAAGCTTTTAGTAGTTCCAGCAGGAAACTGAAGTAATTAAGCAAAAAAATGACCATTGACTCATGCAGGATTCAGCCAGATGTATACATGTTATACGTGAAAAACAAAGATGTAGAGAAAAAAGAGCATTAATTCCAAAGCCAGCATAATACATTAAAGGATATAGAAAGTACACAATCCCACCAGGGAAGAGTAAAATCAATCCCCAGGCAATATACAATCATTAATCATTAAATAAGACTTTAATTAAACATAAAGAACCTAATGACAAGCAAAGGACACACAAAAGAAGGGAAGAAGAACAAAATGAACAAAGAAAAAGAATGTAACATAGACCAGGAATGACTTCAGGAGAAGAAAGATAGAAAAGGCATGTTCCCACCCCACAAAGAAAACTCAGTAACCACAAACTAGACATATCAGAGCATACCTATATATTACTTAAAAGCACAAAGTTCCTAACACTGTCACCCATCCCCACCAAGAGGGAGAGAGGAAAAAAATCACAAATAAAAAGATAAAATAAAGCTTTTAGGGATAACAGATGGAACAAGTAACTAAACTACATTAAAGAGAAGAGAGGAGGCAAAGAATAACATATAAGAAATTACATGTACCCACCACCCAAGGAAGTCCCATTAGTACCAAACAAATAACAAAATGAGTAATTAATTTTCCTTAAAAATTAAATATGTATACAACTATTTATATCGCTATTTAAATGAGTGGGTGTATATAGAGTTATGTAGTAGAAAGAGATATTACATTATGAAAGAGTGTGTTCTCAGTAGACTGCAACTTCCATTCAGTGAGAAGATATACTGAACACAAAAAAAAATTTTTCTCTGAACTTTTTACTGGTTTTGTCTTTTGATGTTAAGGTACTTCTGGTGGCTTGTCTTTTCAGACTAGGAAAGGACAGGTCCATTTTTTCAGTTTTGTCCTATATATTATTTTTCTGGACATAGTCTAAAGCTTCTTTGAGATTAATAAAGATTATTTGACCCTCTGAGAGAAATATTTTGATCCTGGCTGGAAAAAGTATTTGTGCTTTGATGTCTGACTTCTTCAGATTTTTGATTAAAGCCACACAAGCTTTTTTTTCTGATATATCAGTAGCCAAGTAGTCGTTATCAAATCTGACACTTTTTCCATTTATTTGAACTGGAGTTCCTAACCATGCAGCTCTCAAAACCAAATCTTTATCCTGTGTTGATAAAAACTTAACAATAATAGACCTTGTAAATGATGGGCTTTTTGAACAGGGAATATTAACCAAAGATCTGTGGGCTCTTTCTATCCCGAATGATAGGGGTTCAGTTAAGTTTAATACTTTAGGTAGCCAGTCATTTAGACATTGAACCATGTTATTACCTTCTATCTTTTCTGGAACTCAGTAAATTGAATATTATTCCTTCCTGACCTGCTTTCCAAATCTTCCACTTTTTCTAGTAGCATGTTGTTTTGTTTTAACAGGAAATCAATCTGGGTTTCATTCTCAGTCCATCAATGTCATTGACAGATTCTTCTATAGCTGCAATTTGGTAAGAGTGTTTTGTTATTATTTCCTTAAGTATATCTAATTGTTTCTTGCTGTCCTTCTTCATATTCTCCATTATACTTTCCAGAAAAGTCCTGTATACTTGTTATAATTGTATATAATTCTTTCTTTGTTGTGCTGTCTTGAAGAGAAGCTTTTGAATGACTCATATATGTTGCTGTCTATAGAACTTCTGACAGGAAAAGAAACCAAAATAAACTTGTAGACTTAATATTTCTTCTCAGCAAAACTGCCAAGCTAGTGTAGTAATAAGAAGAAACTGATATATTCAAAGTTATTGATGTAAAAAGAAAACAAATCCTGTCAGAAAAGTGTTTTAAGGCAGAGCCAAAAATGTGTGCTTTTATCTGTTTGGCATCTTGGCTATGCCAAGTCAGGATTTTTTTTATATGAAGTCAGTATTAATGGAGATTGTTAGGCTATGAAGTGGGCATTAAGGGAGCATGCTATAACATTATGTTAAATATCTGTAATATATATTTTGTCTGCATCAGTTCAGTTCCTGCCTTATGTTTTAGATGAACCTTTACAAATAATAAAGAAGTGCCACCTATCACACTGGATTTGCACTAATAATAGATGTACCTTGGAAACTGCATTTTTCATTTTTCATGTTTAAACCAATTTGAGTTATGGTACAGATATTAGCATCATTTACGCAGAAAAAAAATGTTTCTTAATTTCCCACATTAATTGTGAGATATCAAGTGTTAAAAAATTAAAGCAAACAAAAGCAACAACAGCAAAACAGTGTGCAACATATTAAAACAGCTAAGAACCATGTAAAATATATAAAATAATGTCACAAGAAGTAAGATTAACGTTTGGCTGATTCATCCTTCAAATGATGATCAGGGTAATCTCATTCAATGAATATCCTTTTTAGCTAACTTATTTAATTTGAAAAGACATGGTCTTCTAAAATAATTCCTGAAACACTGACCATATGGCCCTTCACCATATTGTTGTTTAGAAAAACTGAGTTGCAACTGCTGAAATGTAAAAAAAAAGTGTTACAATAAGTCAGTTTACCATAAAGCCATGAAATGTAGCAATAATTGACCAAATTCTTACTTAAAATCACATCCAAATAACACCATCTCTAGGAAAAAGAAATAAATGATAAAAATGATTTAATATTATTCATACTGTCAACCCCCAGTCCATAGCAAAAAAAAATTTCATACAGGAACGAACCCCAATCTTGAAAAAGTACTATTAAAAATAACATGTTCTTCCCAGAATCAAAGAACTACATTGCAAAAATGGGAGCACAAGCTGCCTCCATTGCTGTGCTACCACTCTGTTTAAAATATAAACCTTTACCAAAATGAATAAATAAATAAATAAATAAATAAATAAATGAATAAAAAATAAGTGCAGTCTCAAAAAGTTGTTGAATACCTTTCAATTTATTCACCATGAAATCATCGCATTATAAGGTCTCTTCTTTGAACCAATCCATCTCACTGGAATCGGAGATAATAAAAAGTATATTTCTAATCTTGATGGTACAAAAATATGCATTGTGTGTTTTTTTAAAGCATTTGACAAAGTTCCATGAATCCTTTAGTAAATAACCCACATGTTCACAAAGACCCTTTAATTTGCCATCAATGCATTTGACAAGTGGTTCAGTCTTTGAGGCCACTCCCAATGCTTTCAGATAGTGAAGGTTATTAACATTATAAAGAATGTTTGAAATACAAAATATGGTTGGAATTAAATATTTATCAACTCATAAATACCTTTACTAAATCTATTAGTCTGCATGCGATACTAATTTAATTCCTTGAGACAGAAGTATACTGGTCTGAAATCAATCTTATAACATTAAACTGTGACTCCAAAAGGAGAACCTCCATGAAAACAAAAATAAACCAATAAAAACTAAAAACAGTTCACAGTGTTTGAGCAGCAAATAGCCAATAAATGACTTCAACAGCACATATGAAACAGAAATTGTCTTCTGAATAAACTCAGTGTAACCCAAGATTGAATCTTAAATCAAGTCCAATGTATTAGCCACAAAAAGACACCAGCTATTGTTACATTCCCATGCAAATAGCATATGTTATATATCCACCAGCAATGAAAGCAAATCCACCAATGAATGATCCAATGTCCATTAAAATAGAACTTTATTATTAATACCACCAAAAAATAAAATAACAAGGTAAAGTTATGGTGTAATATCAGGGTAGTGGGTCTTTGTGGTTGGAACCCTGAGTCAGTTTACAGACTGCCTCTGTCCATAAAGGACATGAGCAGTACTCCAGGATTGAATGTATGACTCCCCATCCATTTACCCAAATTATTTTTGAAGAGAGTGAGAGACATGCCTTGTTTTCTGAAGATTGGAAGTTTATTCCATAGATGAAGTAGTCTTTGGGATATGAATCTGTCTCTCCAGCAAGTTCTGTTAGAGTCACAATTAAGGTTCAGGTCCATGAAACACGTAACCCTTGTATAATTATTTTTGTGAATATGTAGCATTTTTATCAGGGCTGGATCAGAGAATGCTTTATATGTCAGGCATAAATCACCTCTCAATGAACAATATGAGATGGAGTAAAGTGATAGGGCTTTTAGTCAGTCTGCATAAGACATGTGTCTTACACTTAGTATTTTCTTAGTGATACATTTTTGGGGCTGTTCCAATAGGGGTAAGTGCCTGGTTAGGTACATGCAGAAGGGATCATTGTACCGAATTATGGGCCTGATGATGGCCAATTACAATGATTGTATGATTTCCTTTGATCTTGATGTCATATATTTACTTTTAAGTTGAGCCATACAAAAGGATTTCCTCTCTACCATAGCTACTCGGTGTCAATGTTTAGGTTAATATCTACTACTGGGTGTGCTATTAATATTAAGGGTATGATTACACATTTTTTAGCATTTAGTCTCAGACTATGTTTTTGGCACCTGCTGTTTGTTGTGTTTAGGCCTGTTTGTAAGATGTCATCATCGTTCAGAGATTTAATGATTGCTTTCAGCTTACAGTCATCAGAGATCTTTGTGAGTAGGAAGCCCCAAACATTCCCCTTCACTTCAGAGAAGTATATAGCAAACAGAAGGGGTCCCAGCACTGAACCATGTGGGACAAAGCTAGTAATAGGTGTCCTGTCAGTGAGTCTGTTTGTTATCCATTTGATGAAGTTGGGATTTATGCCTATCTCAGTAAGTTTATCTATGATCCTTGAGTGGGGGATTGTATCAAAAACTCTGGCCAAGCCTAGATAAGCAGTGTGTACTGTTTTACCCTCATCCATGGATCTGGTGACTTTCTTGAAGAAGCTCACCAGACTGAGCAGGCAAGATGTCCCTTTAACAAACCTAAATTGGGTCTGGTCCAGTGTTTTGAGAGTTCCTGTGTCATTATTGATCAGAGCAATGATAATTCTCTCCATGGCCATGCAGATAAGGCTGGTCAAGCTATAGGTCTGTAGTTTCTTGGATCAGTTGATGGGCCTCTATTTTGCAGAGGAACAACTGTTGCAGTCTTTCATTCCTTTGGCACAAAGCCCATCCAGAGGCTGTAGTTAAAGAGGGTTTCTAGTGGTCCTAATAGATTCTGTTCTAAGCTACTTAAAAAGCATCATGGAATGTTGTTAGGAGCCATGGAGACTGTGTTTTTGGCTTTAGTGAATACAATAAGGACCTGTTTCCTTGTAATGACTGGTAGGGGGATGGTTCCAGGTATTTCTTTGGGTGTAGTAGGATGTTATGGTGGGAGAAGATTGAACTGAATTTGTGAGACAGCAGGTTTGCTACAGTTTCAGGCTGAGTGTAAGTGTTGCCATTGATGATTAACTTGGCACATTGCTGAACATTTCCCTTGAGGTTATGAACATAATTAAAAAAAAAAAAACATCTGGCTATCTTTCATCTGGGAGGCTATCATTGCCTCATAGTTTGATTTGGAAGATTTGACCAGCATGGAGCAGAATAAACAAGCTGATTTGCTGGACCAATCTAGCAGTGTAGTTGTCCTTTATAAATACTGAGACACCTCCTCCCTTTGTTTTATTCTGAGCTGAGCAGAACTGAAATGTATGAAAGGCATTGCAGACTTTGATAGCCAGGGTGCTTTCCATGGTTCTGAACCATGTTTTCATGACTGCACATATGTCTGCTTGCTCCAGGGTGAGGAGTGCCTCCAGGGAGTGTATTTTTTATTTAAACTCCTAGCACTGAGCACCAGTACTTTTAGGTATTTGAGAGTGATTTTTGTTATGTTTTAGGGTTTAACAACTTAGAATGGCTTAGAAAAGGCACCATGGTGATAGATAAAGTTGTTGCCAATATATGGAAGCCATGTGGTGACAAGTGCAAACTGGTTTGTAAGTCATGTTTCCCCAGGCTGACATTTTGGATCACCTTGGTATGACACCAAAAACTAAGCCAATTGTTGAAGTCAATCATTTCTTGCTAGCACTGTGGCATCATCAATGGTGCAGGTAGGATGCTACTGAAGGCTGGAGCCATACCCATCTGGGACACACATTCAGAGAGCTCCATCATGCTTCTATTCATGTAGTCCAGTGAGGTACATCTTAGGTTATTTACACCCACATGGACTAAGGCCATCTCTTACTGGTACTTGTGGTTTAAAGACCTAAGTGCATGTGTGATCTGGCAGATCCTGGCTTCAGACCAACAGATAGAACTAACCTAGGATGTCCATCAAACTCCAATCTTGTTAGAGACTTTGCTAAACTTGTTAATGCAAAACAAACTATTTTTGGCCTCATGTGTAGTAACAAAATGCTTTACAACAAGAGGCAGAACTCCTGCACTATCAGGAGTCCTTGGAAATAAGTTCACAAACCCTGAGAAAAGTTCCCATATACAGAAAAATATATGTGAACTATGGAGAACTTCGGCAAACTCAGTAAAACTTTGCAAAACTTAGAAACACTTTGGCAAACTCAGAACAGCTTTTGCTGTATCAGTGGAGGTTAGGAAATATCAGAATACTGCTAAAACAAACTAATAGCACTATAATAACAGATGGCATTTCTTTAACAAGTGCAGGCTGAAAACAGTAACAAATTCAACCAAATCAATAAATACAACAGAAAACTGTTAAATAGCACAATAATGTAAGGTTATTATACCAGCAGGATGGAAGACTTTTACACAGTTAATCCCTCTGGCCAATTAGATAAACACACAATAAGCCTTCAACCAGTAGTTTCCAAATTGGATGGGTTGAATCAAATCTCTGCTCTCACCAGAGTGCAGAAAAAAACTGTTAATGTAAAACAAACTGGTTTTGAGCTCAAGTGTAGTAAAAAATGCTTTGCAACAAAAGACAGAAGTCCTGTATTATCAGGTGTCATTGGAAATAAGTTCGCAAACCATGAGAAAAGTTCTCAAATGCAGATAAATGTATGCAAACATAGTAGAACTTCTACAAGCAGAGAAAAACTATGCAAAACTTAGATATATTTTGGCAAACTGAGGTGAACCTTGGTAAACTCAGAACAGCTTTTGCAGTATCATAGGAGGTTAGAAATATCAAAATACTGTTAAAATGAACTAAGAGCAGTGCAGTAACAAACAGATGGCACTTCTTTAACAACTGCAGACTGAAAACAGTGATAAATTAAACCAAATCAATATATAAAACACAGAACTGTTAAATAGCATTGAGATAGTTAAAGCAAGTGCAAACAAATAATAAATAAATAAATCAATCAATAAATAAATACTTATATAAGCTTTGCGGGTGCACAGATAATTTTAGACAAACATAAAATGTTGTAGTCACAGGTATCCAAGCCAGGCACAGGTATGCTCTTAATAAATGAGCACAGTTCCACAAAACTGTAAGGCTTTTATACCAACAGAATGAAACACATTTACACAGTTAAGCTCTCAGACCAATCTGATAAGCACACAATAAGACTTCCACCAGCAGTTCCTAAAATGGTTGGGTTGAATCATCCCTCTGCTCCCAACAGAGTGCAGAGGAAAAAACCCTTTTAATATAAAATAAACTGTTTTTGAGCTCAAGTGCAGTGACAAATGCTTTACAACCAAAGGCAAAACTCCTACAGTGTCAGGAGTCCTTGGAAATATATTCATAAACCCTGAAAAAGTTCCCAAATATAGAAAAATGTATGCAAATGTAGGAGAACTTTTACAATTACAGAAAAACTTTGCAAAACTTAGAGACATCTATCCATGTCATAGTCAGCTATAGGCCCCCATCCATGAATAAAGATACCCACTTCACCTATCTGGACCTACTTGAATCTAACAAGGTTCAACTTTTCACGCTGATCCTGGGTGACTTCAATTACTCAACCATAGACTGGAAAATTGCTGAAGCCAAAACCCATTTGCCCAGAGATTTCTTGACTTCATCAACTCTAATGCTCTGGACCATCTGGTAAACACCCCAGAAGGGGTGAAAATATCTTGGACCTGGTACTGACAACTATAGTCCCTCTAAAGTGCCACCTTCCCTGGTGAGATCTAACCACCAAGCAGTCACTTTTGTAGTTACAATCACTCCTGCCACCCCCAGCTGTGATCAGACAAAAAAAATCTCCAAAGCTGACTACAGCCATCTATGGGGAGGCATAAACAGCTTTGTAGCTTCCTCTTCCACTGAGGGAACAGACACATATGCAGAAACTTACACCAGGACTCTATACAAGCACCTATATAGCTGCATAGACTTGGCTATACCAGACAGGACCAAAACATCCCTCTGAAGGAAGAGCAAACCAGTCTAGTAGACGTCTGCCATAAATAGACTTTATAAGCTGCTATCCAAGAGTAGGAAGGATCAGGTACCAAATTGGAAGCAAACCCTCCTTAACCTAAACAAGCAAATAAGTGTCCTCATGAGATCTTCTAAAGCTGACTATGAGTCCAAACTGGCCTCCTTAAGAAAAGACAGTCATAAGCCCTTCTTTAATTATGTCCATAACCTTAAGAGCAAGCAAGAGTTCTGTACAGAAATCATGGTCAATGGAACTTTGCACACTAATACCACTGACATATCTAACCTACTTGCAGACACATTCAGCAAAAACTTCACTCTCTGTCTCCCCCAACAGTTACTCAGGAACTCCTCAACAACTGTTCCCCACTGCTTATCTCCAAAGAGCAGATCTTAAATGCCCTCTCAAAGGCAAAACATGCAACCTTCATGGGATCTGACAACATCCCAGGCTGCATCTTACATAGCCTCAAGCAGGAACTTGCAACACCTTTAGGTACTCTATTCAACCATAGCTTAAGCACTGGATATGTACCTGCCGAGTGGAGGACAGTTACCATCATTCCATTACACAAAGGTGTTGCAACCACCAACATAGGTAATTATGTTGGTGGTTGCAACTTAGTAGCCTAACCTGTAAGGCCATGGAATGCATAATCACGGATCTCATTAATCAGGACATTGGCAGTCACCAAGCACTTGACCCTGCTCAGTATGGGTTTGTCAAAGGGAAATCCTGCCTGTTAAACTTGGTGGACTATTTTTGAGACAGTCCCTAAGGCCCTGGATGAGGGAAAAGAGGTGCACACTGCCTACCTTGACTTGTTCAAGGCTTTAACACCATTCCCCACTTGTGTGTCATAGATAAACTCACCCAGCTAGGCATCAGCCCATATGTCATTAGATGGGTCACCTGACAGAACCCACACAGTCAAAATATGGGATTCTACCTCAAATAGTAGACCTGTAACTAGTGGTGTCCCTCAGGGCTCAGTCTTAGGGTCTCTGCTTTTTAGAATACACTTTACTCATGTGCAGGCAAATAACAAAGGTCTATGGCTGACCATATTTGCAGATGACTGTAAACTAGGGGCGGTCATTAACTCCCCAAATGACATGAACATTCTCCAAGAGGGTCTCACACAAACAAATGACTGGTGCCAAAAACATGGCCTCAAACTCAATGTCAGAAAGTGTATTATTATCCCCTTCAGTGAGAATGATGTTCTCACAAAGTACCACATCAGCAACAATGTCCTAAATGTGCAATCAGTAGCAAGGGATCTGGGCACCATGGTTGATAGCAATCTAACATTTGATCAACATGTAGCCTCAGTAGTGTGTAGGGTGTACTATATGGCCCAGCTTATAAATAAGGGCATAGCATCCAGAAAAAAAGAGGTCATAACCTCCCTGTATTCTTCCCTTATCAGGCCAATAATTGAGTACAATGCTCCCCTTTGGAATTTACCTCAATAGGCACTTGCAGCAGCTGGAAGGACTGCAGAAGTTCCTGACTAGAGGAATCCAGGGTCTTGAACACCTGTTCTATGTAGATAGACTAAAGTCCCTGTCACTTTACTCGGTCTCATATAGACTGCTCAGGGGGGACCTCTGTCTGGCTTTAGAGCCATTTCCGATCCCACCCTATTGGAAATGCTGCATATCCACAAATCAAACACCACACATGTAATGCACACTCGGGACCTAAACCTGTCCTGCAATATTAATAGAACCTGCTGGCGAGACAGATTTGTGTTGCAGAGACTCTCCCATCTGTGGAATAGAATCCTTCTTCATGTTAAGCAGAGTACCTTTCTGCCCTTATTTAAGCTTAATCTGGATGATTTGATGTGAAACAGAAAATTTACCACCGGGATCCCACCTGCATCTCTGCTTGATTGGGGGGGGGGGGACAAGTGCTGAGCTTGGAAACATGGGCACAAAATTTTGGCTAGGCTTGGAAGGGCATCATGACTGGTAGCCTAGTAACTTCCTATGATCCTAAATATTTTGGCAAGCTCAGAACAGCTTTTGCAGTATCAGAGGTGGCTAGGAAATTTCAGAATATTGTTAAAACGAAGTAAGAGCATTTCAGTAACAAACAGATATCATTGCTTTAACAAATGCAGTCTGTAAAGTGTGATAAATTCAGCCAAATCAATAAATCCAGCAAACAACTGTTAAACAGCACTGAGATATTTTGATCAAGGGCAAAAAATACTTATATCAGCTTTGTAGGTCCACAAATAGTTTTAGATGAACCCAAGGTCTTGTAGTCACAGGTGTTCAAGCCAGGTACAGGGAAGCTCTGAATAAATTAGCACAGTATCACAAAAATGTAAGGCTTTTATACCAACAGGATGAAATACTTTTACAAAGTTAAGTCCTCAAATGAATCAGATAAACACAAAATAAGTTTTCAACCAGAATTTTCCAACTCGTATGGGTTGAATAAGCCTTCTGCTCCCACCAGAGTGTAGAAAAAACTCTCTTAATGTACAACAAGCTGGTGGAGGTGGAGTAAATCATGTCTTTCAGGAAAACCATGAATTAGACTCTTCTATTTGTCTAACATGATTAAAGTTAAGTCCAAGATTCACTTTCTAAAAAAAATGACTTTAAATCAAAGTAAGTTAAATACTTTTTATTTATGTACTTAGGGGAATTTTTTACAGTGGGTGGTGAGGATATGTATTTTAGGGGCTAGTGTATGACAATTAGACAATATGAAGCCCATGTAGTGGTATGCTTTGCATTGTCTACATTAGATTTCCATTTCACATCCTACCAGACAAAAAATAAAAAAAGGATCTAAAGGCTGTAAGTCACATAATAGCAAGTAAATGCCACACAATCACCATGGTGACAACAATTATCAAACCAAATCAGTGATCACTTTTGTAATTATATTTCACCTGTAGGAATGCTTTTTTAAAAATGTACCATCTAATATCCTACTGGTTTCATTCTTTTATCTCCACCTTACTACATTGATTCTGTAACAGTGATAACTTGGCATTCATGTGACTCACCCACCCATTAATAACAGACCCACTATACTTTTATTATATTTACTTTCATAAGCTGGTAGGTGCTCCAGGACTTTTGTGTCATGGATGATTTAGGTTCATAGGTTCATAGGTTCATACTAGGCTATCTGCCCTGGGGCAATTATAAGCCTAGCCCGATTCTGTATGGCTTACACCACCCCTTGATTTGAGTATACTGTGCCCTTTATAAGGTTTAGTTTACTGTGCCTCTGTCTAATAGTGACACAGGAGTAATCCCTGGGACAAACCTACGATCCCCCATCCACTTATCGAGATTCTTCTTGAAGAGATTCAGTGAGGTGCTCTGCCTCACATGAACTGGAATTCTATTCCAGAGCGAAGGGAGCCTCTGGGTTATGAACCTGTCCCTCCAGTAAGTTCTATTTATTTCTGTGCTGAGGTTCAAGTCCCATGAGCGTGTGGCTCTAAGGGATTTAGATTTACTGATGTGGAGCATGTCCATTAATTCTGGATTTGACATAGCTTTATATGTCAGGCATAGATCGCCTCGAAGTAGGTGGTATGCAACTGAGTAGAGCTGGAGTTTTTTTAACCGAGCAGTATATGGCATCTGTTTGAGACCATTGATCCTCTTGGTGAGATACTTTTGGGGTCTTTCTAATTGCTGCAGGTGTCGGGTAAGGTACATCCCAAAAGGGGCATTGTATTCTATGATGGGCCTGATGAGGGATGAATAAAGGGGCACGATTACCTCTCTTGATCTAGATGTGAAACCCTTCGTGATGAGGTGGGCTATGTAGAAGGTCTTTCTAACCACTTTGGCAATGTGGTTTTCAAAGGAGAGATTGCTATCAACTTGGGTCCCCAGGTCCCTAATAACTTTCTCTGTATTTAATGGGTTTCCGCCTATATGGTAATTTGTGGGCACATTGTTTTTGCCATAGGGTATGACTATACATTTTTTGGCATTTAGCTTTAAACCATGGCACTGGCAACAGTTATCTGTCTCTGTGAGACCTTTTTGAAGGATGTTTGTGTCAGCTGGAGAGTTGATTATGGCGCCCAGTTTGCAGTCGTCTGCGAACTTGGTGAGCCATAGTCCTCCCACGTTTGCCTGTACCTCGGAAAAGTATATACCGAACAAGAGTGGTCCCAGGACAGAACACTGTGGGACACCACTTGTGACCAGTTTCGAGTCTGACATGGCTCCAGCAACTCTCACTCTGTGGGTTCTGTCTTTGAGCCAGTTTGCGACCCATCTTGTGACATAGGGGTTTATATTTAAGCTGGATAGCTTATCTATGATGCCCGAGTGGGGTATTGTGTCAAATGCCTTTGCAAGGTCCAGATAGGCTGTGTGGACTACCTTCCCTTCATCTATGGCTTTGGTGACTGTTTCAAAGAAGTTAACCAGGTTCAAAAGGCAGGATCTGTCCTTGACAAAGCCGAACTGGGTAGGATCTAGTGTCTGTAGGTCCCCAATGTCTTTGTTTATGAGCTCCATGATGATCTTCTCCATAGCCTTGCAGACTAAGCTAGTCAGGCTTATGGGGCGATAGTTTCCAGGGTCCGTAGAGGCTCCACCTTTGTGGAGTGGGACCACTGTTGCTGTACGCCATTCTGTGGGCACATATCCTGTAGTGAGGCTGAGATTGTATAGCTGTTTTATTTGAGGGATTAGTTCCTCTTGTAGTTCATGTAGGACACAACCTGGGATGCCATCTGGTCCCATGGAAGCAGTGTTTTTGCTTTGGAGAGGGCAGCCTTCACCTGAGCATCTGAGATGTTTGGGAGGCAGCCCTCTGCCGGGATAGATACTTGCTCTTTTGGGGGGGAGGGGGTGGAGAAGTTTGAATTGAACCTGTCTGCCAGGATATTGGCTATGTCTGTGGGTTCAGTGTATTTTTTGTCGTTTAGAATCGACTCAGAACAAGTCTGGGAGTTGCATCCCAGGTTTCTAACATAACTGAAAAAAGCCTTATGATTGTCTTTTGTGTCCTGTGCAATTTTTCTCTCAAAGCTGCCCTTGGAGGATTTTATGAGGGATCGTAATTTTTTGCTAGTACTGATCAGAGATGCCTTCCCTATTAGGGATTTTGCTCTATCATGTAGTAGCTTCCTCCTTCTGTTGTACAGTTTATTTATGGCAGGGGTCCACCAGACTGGACGCCTGCCTTTGGATGATTGGGTCTTGGTTTTGTTTGGGATAGCATGATCCATGCATTCCTGGAGATGTCCGTCGAATGCATTTATATAGGATTCTGCAGTTTGGGCTGTAGTTTCCACTGGCCCTGGGGCCTTGAAGGATTCCACTTTGGTTTTGAGAAGTGAGAAGTTTGCTTTTGAGAAGTTTTTCACTGTGGTTTTCTGGGCTGGGTTGGGGTCGGGATGTGGACATCCAGTGAAATTAATTTATGGTCTGATCTTACCAATGAGGGATATACTTCTGGTGTGGAGCATAGAGTCCCCATGTTGGTAATGATCAGGTCTAGTATGTTGTCCCCTCTTGTGGGAGTGGTGACTAGTTGTTCCATAGCATTTGAGTTTATAATTTCCAGGAATCTTTTGGCTAAGGTGCTGGGGCTTGAGTAGTGCTTCCAGTCAATGTTTGGGTAGTTGAAGTCGCCCAATATAATGGTGTTCAGAGAGATCTTCATGTTCTCCAATGTTTTCAGGAAAGCCGAATGGGATCCCTGACTTTGAGAGGGTGGTCTGTAGGATGCTATAAACTGAAAAGCAGTCTTGCACACTGTTAGTTGCACATGGATGGTCTCTGATACTTCGTGCAATGCCACTAACCTGGAGGTGTGGATATCCTTGATAAATATGGAAACTCCCCCTCCTTTTGTGGTTCAGTCCGGGTTTTGGGGCCAAAAAGCATGATATGAGGTATAGCCTGGTAGTGCTGGGGTGCTCTCTGGAGCCTTGAACCAGGTTTCTGTCACTGCACAGATATCGATGTTCTCCATACTGAGGAGAGCTTCGAGTGCATGCATCTTGAGGTTAAGACTTCTGGCGTTTAGCAGCATTACCCTTAGTTTCTTGTTCCTTGTGCTGTCTGTGGGGGTGGGTTTGACTTTTGAGCTTTGCCTAAAAAAGGCAGTATGGGGGTGGCAAGAGCCTTTGCCAATATCCGAAAGCCCAGTGGTGACAGGTGCAAGCCGTCCCTAGCGAAGCAACGTGGCTTGTCGAGCATGTCATCCCAGGTTGACAGACACTGGATCCCCTTTGAATGACACCAAAATTTTATCCAATTGTTAAAATCGATCATTTTGTCTTTGTACTGTGGCATCATTCTAGGTGAGGGTAAGATGCTGCTCAAGGTCAGGGTCAAACCAGCTTGGGCTACATGATCAGAGAGCTCCTCTATGTCTCTTTTCATGTAGTCCAGGGAGGTACGTCTCAGGTCATTCACACCAGCATGTACAATGACTGAGTCATATTTGTATTTGCTTTGGAGTGACCTGAGTGCTTGCGTTATGTGTCGGATCCTAGCACCCGACAGGCAGCTGACTGTGACCTTCTCTTTATTCAGCCTGGTGAGCGGGACGTCAGTGTGTCTGACAATAGAGTCACCTATAACAAGAGTATCAGGTGTGTTATACAGCTTTAAGGGCTGTGGCTGCTTGGCACACTGACTTTGTGGGTTATGTGTTGTGTGTGTTTTGTTTTGAGGTAGCGTTTGCTTGGATGTCTGCTTTGGAGGTCTCTGTTGCTTAGGTAGATTTTAAACCTAGATTCTGTACTGCAAAATTTAAGATGATATAAATAAATGATGGAGAGTGATATGAGTATATGTTCTGTCAGCTCTTCATGTTCTCTTACCATATTGCACAACATTATCCAGGAAACCAGACCTCATGAAATACATGCTGGTACTCTGAACAGAGCTGAAGGTACTATACTCTTAAAGAAACAGAACAGGGCTTCCTGTCATAACTTTCGGCACAATGTAACATAAAACTTCAAATTGGTTATTTACAACCTCAATAAGTACAAATCCTTAAGGTAGAGATTTCAACAGTTCAAATCAATATCTAACATAAGCAGGTAAAAAAAAAAAAACTTCCCTAAACTCAAGAAAAACTGTTATACAAAACTAGAAACTGGTCCATTACCTCTATGCTTGACTAAAACATGCAAGAAACAAATGTTTTTTTTATATTCAAATGTAACTAATTAAAGAAACCATAGTTGTTTTAGACATAAGGTGTTCACACTCTGTACATTGCAGTATATGACAAAATAAATTATTTCCAGATAATATAGACACTGTCAATATGTAACTTAAATTATTGCCTGATAATGGCTGTAAAAAGATGTTTAATGCTTTGTATAAGAAACATTGTAAAAAATGTAGCCATGACTTTAACTTACATCATATAATGCAATCACATTCAAAGTATATTTCACACATTCCATGAACTGTGACTGTTTCAGTGCTCCTGGGTATGTAATCATGTCACATTATATACCATGAAGAAGTATATTTCATACTGTGAAAGGCCTGGATAGAAAGATGAAATCAGCACAAAAAAGAAAGGAAAATGAAGTTTTGTTTTAAACTTAAACCATCCTCATGTCTTTGTAGGTACCTTCATATGCTGGGCCCATTATTTGCTAAATCCTGTCAATGTGAAACCGATATATGTAAACTGTTATACATATTATGTAAAAAAATAAGAAAAAGAAAAAGCTGGGTCCTCTCATCCCAGGATAAAAAGTTGCCCAGCACTGGCAATGACAGCAGGGTCAGGACTAGAAGAGAGACCAGAGCAAAGTCCTGCAAGGATGATTGAGGTCTTGGCTACATTGTTTGGCCATGATACAACAGCTGATCTAAGAGGTCCCACACATGCAATAAAAAAACACTTGTCCATAGAAAGTTAGAAAATTGTTTAGCCAGGGAGGATGCCTGGGAATCGAGAAATGGGCACTATAAGGCAAAAATTGTCCCCCGGATTTACTATTCTTCCCTGCAGAACTAGCTTAGTCCTGCACGGAAATGGCCATTTAGGAGCAGGACAGCAGCGCACCATGCATATTAATGAAGGCACACTACCTGAGCTTCCTAATCTTACACTGAGGGTGTACGAGTGCAGGGGGCGTGTCTGAGAGCAGAGCTCCCACAATGAAGAACAGCAGAAAGGCCAAACGAATGAGCGAGACCACTCATAGGTGTCCGCATATCCACAGCAACATTCCCCCACATGTACAACAGCAATAGTAAAAACATATAAAATAAACCCGTTTTTTGTTTATGAACCCGATTAAAGCTAACTGTAGGTGCACGGGTGCGCCCATCACTTAGCTATGGTTAATGCAGCTTAAATGGCTGAAGAGGATAACAAGGAATATATATGCAAATGAAGCAGTATAGCAATAGTGTAGTGGGCAGAGCATGTGTCCTATGATCAGGCATTCGTGGTTCAAGTCCCACCATGTCACATTCCATTTTCCATGTTAAATCAGTTTATGAACTTTTTTTTGCTGTATAACCTACTAAATAACATATAATTGTGAACTGGAGTACTGCATTAAATGCACATGTGAGGTGTCAGTGTCAGAATATTGCAAAGTCCCCAGATAAGCACATGTGCCCCATACAGTATATGTACTCAGGAATCATGGATACAAATGGAAGGTGTAATGTGTAATGAATGACAACCCCATACAGCTTCCAAATCCTCCACCTTCCCAAGAACCATTAGATATCACTGTCTAAATCAGTGCAGGTGTAAGCAGGAGTAAGCACTAGTAAGCAACTGTAAGCACCAATAAGCAGTACTAAGCATTTTTAAGCAGTAGTAAGCATGTTTAAGCCCGTGTGCACGAGGGTTAGCAATGCACACAGGTTAAGCACATTTGAACCTAACTCCTTGTAAGCATAAGTAACCGGAGGTTAGCATTGCCTACCCTTGTGCAAACCCATGCAAACCTGCTTACAACTGCTCAAAAGTGCCTTATTCACTCTGTATCCAATGGCCCTTGTTCTGCCCAGCAATAAAATAAACAGCCTTGCAGGTCTTGAACCCAGGACCCTATACACTATAGTCACAGTAGTTAACCACCATGCCATCACAGCAGTACAGAAGAATGAGGTATCACCAAACAAGTCCTCACTATAGTAAAATCAAAGTGAACCTGTGAACAGAATCAGTATACAGTCATATGTTCTATAACTTACTACATAACCTAAATATGTGAAATGGAGTACAACAGTAAGCCCAGATGTAAGGTGTAATTGTAATAGAGTGTTGAAGTCCCCAGTAAAACACAAGGACTCCATATAGTGTATGTACACATGAATCATGGATACTAGGCATATATATAAGATGTAATGAATAATAAATCAATGCCAGAAATAAAATATAATGCAAAGTCTAATGTAAGCAATGCTAAGCATTGCACAGGCCAGCTTAGGAGGTTTAAGCAATTTGTAGGCCAGCTAACACGTAGGCCAGCTAACTCAATGTACCCAGTATAATACCCCTTTAAACAATGGCAACTTTAGGTAAGCAGGCTTGCCCATAGCCTAGCCTTTTCTAAACCATCCAATCATGGTAAAGAGCGGGAAATCAGCCCTACTTAAATCCAACAGATGCAAATACATCTCATAACCAGTTGTAGCTTCCCCTTGCAGGCACCATGTCAGAAGGGGGTGAGGGAGTGCGCTTTCAGGCACAGTGCTGGTGCATCCAGGAGTCCAGAGTCATGGCAGGACTCCTTGTCAAAGACCATGAGCAGAGACTGCTGCAAGGCCAGTACCAGGGTTCCCAATATAAGGCAGAAGACTGGGACTGTCTTGCTCATGACCTCACCAGTGCCACTGGCATACCCTGAACTGGTGAGCAGGTCAGGCATCACTATGCCAACCTGAAGCACCATAAGGGGGACCTCTTGGAGCAGTGGATCCAAGAGGCTAGAATGGCAGGAGATGTCCCAGCTGTGTGTAAGTATCACTCCACTATGTGTGTAATAATTGCTAGCTCATGTATATCATGGATAGGTATGTCTAAATATTCCTCTTATGTCCTCCACAGCAGCAAGTAAGTGGGCCATGAACCAGGAGGCCCATGGAAATTGCCTGGAGAGGTTGAGATGCGAGGCAGGTCAGTAATACTCTTGCATGTACTGTCATAGGAAATAAATCTAAATGTATTAGTACATTAATTGCCTGTATAAAATCTGTATTGTTTAAGGCAAGTACTGCATACACCGGAGAATGTGACAGGAAGAGTCTCATATAGTTTGTATGTAAATAAAAGCATAATAGCCTGACAATAAAGGTCTAACTTCTGGACTGCATGTGCATACTCTGGTATCATATGGTAATGTAGATTTGCAATCACATAATAGTACTGTTGTATTAAGCACTGTTACCACACTGTGCACCATAAATAGAATGTGTAGGAATGCTTGTATATGACTGCTGTAATCCCCAGAGGCCATTTAGTACAACTGAGAGATACATAGACAGAAAACAGGAAAAAGGCAAACAACAAAACAAGAATAGCACATGCAACTGAGACGTGAACTGTTGTAATTTTAGCGCACACAGCCATGGTTCGAATTCTGGCAGTGGTAGTAGTCTGCATACAGAATCATACCCCGCAACTACAGATATATCCAGTAAAGTGGCCCATATCTGTTGACTGTCAACTTGTCCCCCTGGGAAATCAGTGGGATGATACCAGATGTATAGGCAGCAAACAGGAAATACAACTGATTGACACACATCTATGAGAACAAAGCTGGCACACTAGCAACTCCATAAAACCTTATGAGAGTAAGAAGCCACATATGTCTCAATTACACCCCCATGTTGCCAAGCTGTGGCCAGAGTGTGTACAGTAACAGAGTGAGATGTATGTGCATAATAGTAATGTGGAATCTGGTACTGTGTGTGGCAACATTCAGATAATGCTAACAAATATTTCTGCCACAGGTCTGTCTGATACCAACACTGTGCCCAGAATACAAGAATGATACCCTGTACTAATACTGTTTACTTTGGTATTGTATGGCATTGTGATTGATGCAGTTGCTCTGAATAATAAGGTATTACTCATCACTGTCACCCACACTGTCCTACAGAATATAACTGTCTAGGAAATCCTGCATAAGAGTGTTGTAATACAAGTTCAGAATGCAAAACCACAGGAGAATTATAAAACTGAAAGAGCTAGGAGATATACAGCAATATCTATATAGCACACACAGCTCTGATGGACACTGTTTAAGTTGTAGGAGACACAGCCATGGTCTGAATCCTGGGAGTGGAAGTAGGCTGCATACAGAATCATACCCCATAACTGTACAGATAAGACCAGAATGTCCAGTATATGGGCCCATATCTGCTGCCTGTCACTCTGCCCCTGGGAAGTCTGTGGGATGATCCCAGATGTTTAGGCAGCAAACAGGGAATACAACTGATTGTTGCACATCTATGAGAACAAACCTGTCACTCTAGCAACTCCGGAAACTGTTATGAGAGTAATAAGCTAAGTATGTCCTATCTACACCCCCATGTTGTCACGCTGTGACCAGCGTGTGTACAGTAACAGAGTGAGATGTATGTGCATAATACTAATGTGTAATCTGGAACTTTGTGTGGCAACATTCAGGTAGTGCTAACAAACATTGCTCCTGCAGGTACGGCGGATACAAACACTGTTCCGAGAAATAAAAACCTTGATATCCTGTACTGGTACTGTTTACTCTGGTATTGTATGGAATTGTGAGTGTTGCAGTTGCTCTAAATAATAAAGCATCACTGACCACTGTCACACACATTGTGCTATATAATATAACTGAGTAGGAAAGCATGCATGCCATTATCTTCTTTCGGCTGTTCCCATTAGGGGTTGCCACAGCGGATCTTCTGTTTCCATTTCTTCCTGTCTTCTGCATCATGCTCTTTCACACCAACCACCTGCATGTCCTCTCTCACCACATCCATAAACCTTATCTTAGGCCTTCCTCTTTTCCTCTTACCTGACAGCTCCATCCTTAGCATCCTTTTCCCAATATACCCAGCATCCCTCCTCAGCACATGTCCAAACCAATGCAATCTCGCTTCTCTTGCTTTGTCTCCAAACTGTCCAACCTGAGCTGACCCTCTAATATACTTATTCCTAATCCTGTCTATCCTAGTCACACCCAGTGCAAATCTTAACATCTTTAACTCTGCCACATCCAGCTCTGACTCCTGCCTTTTCGTCAATGCCATTGTCTTCAACCCATATAACATAGCTGGTCTCACTACCCTCTTGTAGACCTTCCCTTCACTCTTACTGGTACCCATCTGTCACAAATCACTCCTGACACTCTTCTCCACCCATTCCACCCTGCCTGTATTCTCTTCTTCACCTCTCTTCCACACTCACCATTAATCTGAACTGTTGATCCCAAGTACTTAAACTCATCCACCTTTACTAACTCTACTCCCTGCATCCTCACCATTCCTCTACCCTCCCTCACATTTACACGCATATATTCGGTTTTAGCCCTGCTGACCTTCATTCCTCTCCTCTCTAAAGCATATCTCCACCTCTCCAGGGTCTCCTCAACCTGGTCCCTACTCTCACTACATATCACAATGTCATCTGCAAACATCATAGTCCACGGGGCCTTCTGTCTAATCTTATCTCTCAACTTGTCCATCACTACTGCAAATAAGAAAGGGCTCAGAGCTGATCCCTGATGTAATCCCACCTCCAACTTAAACGTATCTGTCACACCCACCGCAGTCCTCACCAATGTCACACTATACTTCCCTGCCACTCCCGACTTCCTCATACAATACCACAACTCCTCTCTAGGCACCCTGTCATATGCTTTCTCTAAGTCCACAAAGACACAATGCAACTCCTTCTGACCTTCTCTGTATTTCTCCAACAACACTCTCAGAGCAAATATTGCATCTGTAGTGCTCTTTCCTGGCATGAAACCATACTGCTGATCACTAATCATCACCTCCCTTCTTAACCTAGCTTCCACTACTCTTTCCCATAACTTCAAGCTGTGACTGATCAATTTTATCCCTCTGTAGTTACCGCACCTCTGCCCATCACCCTTATTCTTAAAGATAGGTACCAAAACACTTTTTCTATACTCCTCAGGCATCCTCTGACTTTCCAAAATCTCATTAAAAAATCTGGTTAAAAACTCCACTGCCATTTCACCTAAGCACCTCTATGCTTCCACTGGTATGTCATCTGGGCGAACAGCCTTTCCATTATTCATCCTCTTCATAGCTGACCTTACTTCCTCCTTGCTAATCTGTTTCACTTCCTGATTCACTATCCCCATATCATCCAACCTTCTTTCTCTCTCATTCTCTTCATTCATCAGCCCTTCAAAGTACTCTTTCCATCTACTCAACACACTCTCCTCACTTGTGAGTACATTTTCCTCACTATCCTTTATCACCCTTACCTGCTGCACATCTTTCCCAGCTTTGTCCATCTGTCTAGCCAATCAGTACAGTTCCTTTTCTCCCTCTTTAGTGTCCAATCTCTCATACAACTCTCCATATGACTTATCCTTAGCCTTCACCACCTCCCTCTTTGCCATGCGTCTCATCTCCTTATACTCATGTCTACTTTCTTCATCTCTTTGGCAATCCCACTTGTTCTTCACCAGCCTCTTCCTCTGTATACTCTCCTGTACTTCCTCATTCCACCATCAGGTCTCCTCCTTCCTCTGTCCAGATGTCACACCAAGCACCTTTCTAGCAGTCTCCCTTACTAGCTCTGCTGTAGTTTCTCAGCTATTCGGTAACTCTTCACTGCCTCCCAGTGCCTGTCTTAACTCTTCCCTGAACTCCACCTCGCAATCACCCTTTTTTAACTTCCACCATTTAATCCTTGGCACTGCTTTCACACTTCTCCTCCTCTTCTTGATGACCAACGTCATCGTACAGACCACCAATCTATGCTGCTTCACTACACTTTCCCCTGTCACCACTTTACAGTCTCCAATCTCCTTCAAACTGACCCTCCTACATAGGATATAATCCACTTGAGTGCATCTTCCTCCACTCTTGTACATCACCCTATGCGCCTCCCTCTTCTTAAAATATGTATTCACCACAGCCGTGTCCATCCTTTTTGCAAAATCCACAATCATCTGACGTTCTGCATTCCTCTCCTTAACACCATACCTACCCATCACTTCTTCATCCCCTGTTCACTTTACCAACATGTCCATTGAGGTCCACTACAATCACTAGTCTCTCACCTTTGGGTACACTCACCACCACTTCATCCAACTCACTCCAAAATGTTTCTTTCTCATCCATAGCACACCCAACTTGTGGAGCATATGCACTAACAACATTCATCATTACACCATCAATTTCAAGCTTCATAAACATCACTCTATCAGACACTCTCTTCACCTCCAAAACACTCTTGGCATACTGTTCCTTTAGGATAACCCCTACCCCATTTCTCCTGCCATCCACACCATGATAGAACAATTTGAACCAGCCTCCTATACACCTGGCCTTACTTCCCTTCCATCTGGTCTCTTGCACGCACAATATATCAACCTTTCTTCTCTCCATCATATCAGCTAGCGCCCTCCCTATACCAGTCACACTGCCAATATTCAAAGTTCCTACCCTCACTACTACACTCCTAACCTTCCTCCTCTCTTCCTGCCTTCGGGCATGCCTTCTCCCTACTCTTCTCCTTCGACCAACAGTAGCCCATTTTCCGGAAGCACCCTGTTGGCTAATAGTACTGGTGGCAGTCGTTGTTAACCCGGGCCTCAATCGATCCAGTATGGAAATATGAAATGTTCTCCGCATAAGTAATTTGGCAGAGGTTTTATGCCAGATGTCCTTCCTGATGCAACCCTCCCCATTTATCCTGGGAAAGCATGCATATGTGAATGCATATGTGAAGCATGCGTATGTGAATGGTAAATCACTAAAGGTTGAAGAGGGCAATAATTTAGATATGCCCTGGTACACCTGCATGTGGTCAAGACATGCCAGCGTCTGTGCAGAAAGAGTTGGACAGCTGTGTGTACAACATCAACCCGGAATCTGGGAGTATGTGTAGAAACAGTTAGTTAGTGCTAACAAACATTTCCTCCACAGGTATACCAGGTAAGAGGTGTCTACTGCAGGTAAAACCAGTTCATGTATAACGATGATGACAGCCATATCAATGTCCAAACTAAGGCTATAGGGTAGTGTAGTAATACTTGTAAGGTACAGATAACAGCACTGACTAGGAAAGTAATGTGGACTACAGGAATATACTAGTTGTTAATTGACCTCTTTCTCTCCTCCCCACCATATCTCCAACAATAAACTACATACCCACCTCAACCGGTATGTAATGACTTTACTCTTCTGATTATGTCCTATCTGTTGATATACATTTTCCATGCATGTGCTATATTGAATTATTGCAACCTTGGTGGCATAGTGCCATCAATGTAAATGCATGCTGTTGTTATTGCCACTGTGGTCCCATATATGCATGTGTTCTGTTTGCTATGCAACTGTTCCGTATCTGGTAACTGGGTTAATGGGAATATCTATACATGCTGTTATACCCAACCCTGGAATGTGTTGACTATTACTAACCCACATATGATGATAAAATCTAAACACTATAGCACATTTGGGAAGGCTGGTCCCAGCAGACCCACCTGTCCCACCTCAGCTGGCCATGGCACCGAGCACCAGCATGTCTGGGGCCCAACCTGAGACCTCCTAGCCTGATGGTGCTGCACCACCTTCGAGTGGAACCACTTCAGGGGATGGGGCTTGCCCTCCCGGGAGCGGAAACAGACAGGAACCTGTCACCCTTCACCAGGTCTAGGTCATGGTGCATAGCGAGCTCCACAGGGAGTTCAGAGATCTGCTACACCAGCTCGAGGGCTGTGTGTTGCAACTAGAGGGTCAGCCTGGCTCTGCAACTCAGCCCCCAGCACAGCTACTTTTGGGGCTGTGAAGGTGCAGTGGTGACTGTCCATGGGTGGGGATCTCAGTCCCACTGTTTCCACTAGGGGGCTCATGGGCTTCCGATTTCCCAACACCCCTATCCATCAAGGTGTGTACCCCCCCACATGTGTCATATAACACTCCTGTATGCATCTTGTTTGTCTTGTCTGTTAACTTACCCAACCTACCTCCCCAAATATACCTACTATCTCTCCTCAACATCCCACTCTCACCTGAAAAAAAAGGGCACTCTGTTCCCAAAAAAAAATCTCACCCCATACATAGCTGTCCATTTCGCACATGTGTCCACTGGACACATGTAATCTGTTCTAACTGGCATCACAACATGTTATTGTTGCCCTCACCTCACTCTCAGGGGTTTGAGTGTACAAATCTACTTCCAAATGCAGTGTATATGCACAGCTGTTGCTGTAAAAGAAATGGGCAGCTATGGACCTTCCCTACAACCTTCCTGCACATCCCTAGCTATTTTCCCTGTCTTTCCCTCTTTGTGCTCCTTTTCACCACTTTCCTATCAACCCTTTTTTCTTTACTTTAAAATAAATTAGCATGGAGGTAAGTGGGAGTAAGCACTTTTAAGCAGCAGTAAGCGGGTTTAAGCCAGTTTGCATGGGGGTAAGCAATGCCTACACAGGTTAAGCAATTGAAAAGCTAACTGAGTATAAGAATCTGTAACTGGAAGTTAGCACTGCTTACCTCGGTGCAAACTCACGCAAACCTACTTGCAACTGCTTAAAAGTGCCTTAATCACTCTGTATCCAATGGCCCTTGCTCTGCCCGGCAACAAAATAAACAGCCTCTTCAAGGCTCAAATCCAGGACTCTGCACACCATAGCCAAAGTGATTTATCACTAAGCCATGTCAGATATACATAACCCTGATGATATCACAAACATATCATCCAGCCCTGTAATTCAACAGTACAGGGAATTAATACCAACATGCAGATGTATGTGTGTGTGTGTGTGTGTGTGTGTGTGTGTGTGTGTGTGTGTGTGTGTGTGTGTGTATATATTAATATCTAAACAGATATAACATATCTATATATATATATATATATATATATATATATATATATATATATATAAATATAAATATATATACATACATATGCATACATCTATAGATATATATGTCTACATCTACATGTATATATATATATATATATATATATATATATATATATATATATATATATATATATATATATATATATATATATATATATATATATATATATATATATATATATATATATATATATATATATATCCACATAGGTTATATATATATATATATATATATATATATATATATATATATATATATATATGTGTGTGTGTGTGTGTGTGTGTGTGTGTTGCATTGGTTGTAAAGGCCCTCATGGAATTCCCAAGTACAGGAGTGCTAACACACACACACTGCTATACTCAGTCATGCACACGTAAACGTGTCAGTACAGGGGTGCATCACTGCTGGTGGTCATAACCGTGTACATAGCTATCAAGCTTAGGGTGCTTGTACATATCCCAGCTGGATACCTGCTATCTGCACATCTGTACAGGGACTGACAGTCATCACCTTGGCAAGTAGCTATGCAGTAGCATGAGTATGCTGACAGATAGATGTCTGACAACAATATGTATGCCATAACTACATGTCGGAAGCCCTCACTAACATGTGCTGCACAGACAGTAGTCTACAGTTACATTCCACATGACGGATCATTACCCAGTAAGCTGTATATACTGTGACACAGCTCACACACCAGGGATACAACAGGGAGGCCTCAATATCCAGCTATGCTCGCAGGTGTGCCTGTTGTCAGTAAAACATTTAGCACTCTGCTCTTGCCTGGGTTAGCACTGTCAACAGTAGTACTGCCATGATACAATAAATGCCAGTGTGACAGCATGTACCCTGGGCTACTGCACCTGTATGTGACACATGCACATGGATAACAGTACTGTACAGGCCACATAAATGTCTGTGTCCCACACATAACACTCACACCCCTTGCTACTGTAATGACAGCACATAGGCGCATGTATTGTACATGGCATTACATACACTTATTGCAGATTATCAGACTGGGTGGTTTAACCTGGTTACCAGGGCTAAGCCATGCTTAGCAAGTATCAACATTGCTGCAATATCACAGCTGAGCTGTGTAAACGCCCATTCATTTACCAACAGCTCAGCACTGCTTACCTTCGCGCAAACCCATGCAAACTCGCTTAAAGCTGCTTAAAACTACCTTAACCACTCTGTATCCGACAACCCTTGTTCTGCCCAGCAACAAAATAAACAACCCTTGCAGGTCTTGACCCCAGGATCCTGTACACTGAAGTCACAACACTTAACCACTATGCCATGACCACTGTGAAGACAGCTGGTGTTTTACCAATATAACTGTCAATACACATATTGAGTAGTATTGAGCAATTTCCTTTAGTTCATAAATGGTGTATTCCTTGTTATTAATATGACTGTTGCATCACATATGTTGTTTTATCATAATGTACACATAACAGATACATACAGTGGGATACATCTGGGAGGGTATACACAACCGTGAGGTTTACTCATGACAGGAATATGGTTGTATACATATAATAGGTCTATATATGTCTACATGTACATACACATGTATACCCATACATATGTCTGTGTACACATCTGTATAGAGCAACATATATATGGCCATGTGTGCATCTCTTCATATGTATATATATATATATATATATATATATATATATATATATATATATATATATATATATACAACACACACACACACACACACACACACACACACATATATATATATATATATATATATATATAGATATATGTATAGCTAGATATATGTATATATAGATATACGTATATGTGCATATAGATATAATGTATATATATATATATATATATATATATATATATATACACACATCATATGTGTACAGATATGCCTAGTAATTTTGGTAAATGTGTAGATATCTATAAATATATGTGGATACATATCTATTCTGGTCTATCTACTACTATCAATATATATGTCGATATCCATACATATATGTGTATATGTATCTCTATCTGTATATGTGTAGACATATATTGCTCTGTATATGTATATATATAAGTGTTTATAAGTAAATCTATGTACATATACATATCTATCTATGTATGTCGATATGTATATGTGTATATATCTATATAGATATCTGGAGAATTATATATACATATATGCTTACCATATTTCCTGAACATGGAGTGGAGCCCTTCCTCATCCCCTATAGTCCCAACTTCGTTGTACAAGGGGATGATGTCCGGTACGTCTTGCAGTTATATTTGTAGACTATTGCTACTGTAATAGGAATTGTCTTCACAGACATGGTGTGTGTGGGAGGTCACATCTGCTTTTACCATGTGCACCATTGGCTACTGACAGACATCCTAAGGACATCATAGTACAGTACCACTGCTAGCACAGTAATGCTCCTGTGGACTATGGCCCAATATATGTGGACAGTCTGACACACCCTGGATAGTCCAGATGTATACACAGAACTCCTTAGTGCAAGACATGTGAACCAAGCCTGACAATGTGGATTTTAACAGCCATGTAGATGGGTATAACACTTACCTCCCAGTATACATTTGCCCCTATAGGTTATACATTCACACACCCCTGTCTATCCTGACACATATTAACCACTGGTACAGAGATGCCATGGTCACGTAATACCCACTGTATATTGACATACATTTGTACAGAATTCCACTGCTCTGTCTGACATACATGACTGTTATGGTGGTCTGGCAGCTGTACATCTGGCAAGTATCTGCACATGACATCTCATTGGGTAAGTACACTAAGCTGCTAGGCATGTAACAAAGCACTGTGCAGGCTACAGGCAAACTGACTTAACACTGGCCTACATTTCCTCTGGGGGAATGCACATGTACCAGCATATATAGCAGGATCTACAGGCATGTCTCAGCACAGAGTATGATACACCTGTGTGAAAGTGCATAACCGCAACCAATGTGAACACAGCCACAGTCACATATGGTAAGCTAGCATAATATTACAGTATATGGAGTATCTGTTCAACACCATCCTAATATGTGTCACTCGCACATTAACCCTACATATCCTGGACCACTATATAGTGTGCTCCGATGGCTGTCTGTGGTATGGGACATGTGTGTGTATGGCCCTACGAACATGTAAACCAATAGGGTAACATACAGTGGAGCAGCATGTGACATCAGATAGAACAGGACCCAGAACAATGACATCTACCACAGTCTGTACACAGGCCAAAGTACATATTAACAATACGCACACACTGCCGACAATCACCATAAGTACACAGACCTCAGTACTGTACACACAACCACAGAATGTCCAAGTTATGTCATAAAATATAACCTCTACTATACAGAACGTGTAGCAGTCTGATATCTCACTGGCTTGTTATCAGATATGATGTCACTAATTATGGTGTACAGCACATATGCACCTCTTACTGCATGACATATGTACAAAGGTTGACAGAGTTGTGGCCGGAGGCACATACACTGGGCCAATATTGACATGTTGCTGTGATAACCTCATACATTTACTGTTGTAACAGGGTTTATTGCAACATATGTCCTATGAGGGGTATGAAGTCAGTAACTCTCATGGCTCTCACCATCTACATACTGCAATCCTCACACTACCTACTGCAGTTCACAGATAGGTGCTCTGTGGGTAACAAATGAATCAAAAGGCACCACACACTGCCCAGTCTGCAGATGACCCTACAGATGGGGGTTCCTCATAAACATAGCACTGACATGGCAGGTAATAAAACCTGTAGGACAGCCATATCCACACACACCCTGTTAAACCAACATTACTCCAAATGCAGTATAGCAGCACTTACAGGCTGTAGTCAGGTCAGACACATCCCCCTCCTGCGTGTTGCCCTGTTTCCACAGTGTATGTTTTTAGAGGTGAATCCCCAATCCATCTTAGATGCTATTTGCCAAACAACAGATCAAGTTCCTGCTTACAGTGAATGTAAAGGCCCAACACCAACATGATGTTACTACATATTGGAGTGTGTTTCCATGCAATTGGCTATGGGAATGTTACCACAGCTGTTCCACATGCAATTAGCTAGAGGAGTGCTGCAATTCATGCAGAGGCCATCAGCTGATCATGAGCTTCACTTAAAATACACATGCTGCTGCTGCCTAAGCAAGGAGGTGTGAGTCTCCACATCCACCAGAGAGGGAGTGAGAGAGGCAAACAGAGGCAAAGAAAAGTC
Source organism: Protopterus annectens (assembly GCF_019279795.1). Classification (NCBI taxonomy): domain Eukaryota; kingdom Metazoa; phylum Chordata; order Ceratodontiformes; family Protopteridae; genus Protopterus; species Protopterus annectens. The sequence continues at coordinate 535,353,943 of NC_056744.1, forward strand.
AGGGAGGGGTGGTAGAGTAAAACTTAAGCATGTTTGTGTCACACACCTACCAGTACAGAGTATCAAACCCCTGACAACTATGTAGTGCTATCACATGTTTATGCAGTTATTGGATGCGCCACATAGGTTACATGTTAAGGAGCCCTCTAAAAGTATATGTGATGGTGAGTGACATCTTCAACAGGGATATGGTAGCTATATGGCAGGTGTAGTACACATGCCTATCCACACGAACAGGTGCCACCGTCAACACAGCCACACTCTCAAAGGGATGCACACACATTGACACACTTGGCAGGGCCAGGAATTCATCCCATCACTAGTGAGATTGCCACAACACATTACTGTGCAGGTATCACATGCACCACAGGGACCATACGGAGGTTATATGGGCAAAGTGTATGTGGAGGTGTCTGACATTAGACAGCATGCTTCAGTATGCCAATGGGGGTTGTGGTCAGTGTGAATCTAGTCATACGCATCATACAACACACACACACAGACACAGGGTGCCAGTATTGACATGCATGGGTGAATTGCTTCATGGGTGTGTAGTTGTTGACTGTGCCAGATGGCTATACAAGGCTAGGTGATGGGTATACTTGGCATCAGGCCACATGATAATGGTCTGCATTGTGGCTCAGTATCGCAGTGTCTGGATTTGTCTACACAGTTGGGTATTGTATTCACCATTCAGTCACCTGGGTGACTATTGCATGGGGCCAATGCTATGCATTGCTTGCTATGTATGGACTCCTTAGTCCATGGTATGGATGGTGTCTGAGATGTGCACACCTCCCACATGCATGTACAGTGACATGTGGAACTGTACCTGGGGTGTCTGGCCCATGTTGTGTGCACAGATTATCATCAGATGTGCTAGTCCTGGCCTCATGTGGCGGGAACTGTTAATGGACAGCAGGTTGACCCTGCACCTACATTGATAGCATGATACCGGTATTCCCTGGTTTCAGTGGCATCCGTCCATACAGGGCATGTTTTCAGGCATGGTATGTCCTTTGTGGGTCACATTTGATGGCACCAAAGGTGTTGCAGGTGTCCAGTGGAAAACATGGGGAAGATTTGCTTTTGGCATGTGCGTGCCTATTGGACTGATGGATGGTGTACCATGCCCTCTGTGGCCTACTGCAATCACACCATGGTTACTATTAGTGGGCAATATGCACGGTACTACCAACATAGCAGCTGTTGCCTAGGCAAGTGTGTGTGTGTGTGTGTGTGTGTGTGTGTGTGTGTGTGTGTGTGTGTGTGTGTGTATGTGTATGAGACGTGGGTTGAAAGTGTTCTCTGGGAAATACTAGAGTTGCTCACTTTGTTCTCCTGGCTTTGATGTCACATGTAGGGGTATGGATTTGCACTCCAGCATCTCCGCTATTTCACATCTGTTATCCCTGTACAGTGGACATTGTGATATATACTAGGGACACCATATAAGAAATTTGCAAAACCCGCTCCACATTGAGTCCAGTTGTTACACACTCACAACCACCTCCACACAGGATACGAATCACAAACACACACACACACACACACACACACACACACACACACACACACACACACACACACACACACACACACACACACACAAACACACACACTTGTCATGTCTGGGATTAGAACTCCTACCTAACTAGTTTATTACACTACAGCACTACACAGTTATAGGACACACCATGGACATTACTGGAGTACTCCTTCCCCAAAGGTGTATTTCACAGTGAATGACATCAGCAGGATTGCCAAAGTAGGGCATTTGAATTGTAGTGAGTGTGACTAGCCTAAAACGCATTGCTCTGCACACAGACACACACACACACACACACACACACACACACACACACACACACACACACACACACACACACACACACACACACTTGCCATGTCTAGGATTGGAACTCTTACCTAACTATTTTATCACACTACAGCAGTACGCAGTTATAGGATGTACCACAGAGATTACTGGGATACAGCTTTCCAAATGGTGTATTTCACAGTGAATGACATCAGCAGCCTTGCCAAAGCAGGGCATTTAAATTGTAGTGAGTGTGACTAGCCTAAAAAGCATTGTTCTCTGCACAGACAATGACAGACACACACACAGTTGCCATGTCTAGGATTAGAACTTTTACCTAACTAGTTTATCACACTACAGCAGTACGCAGTTATAGGATGCTGCTAGATGACTACTTCCTTGTACAGTCAGTTTGCACAGCTAGCACTTGCACCACATAGTCAGTAATGGTGACAGATACCGGTGGCTAATATCTACAGTGAGTGACATCTGAACCTCATGTGGTTGTAGCCATTTGACTGTGTGCTGGGTGGGACAGGCCTCATAATGGATGACTTGTTGTCACAGTCACTCTCTTCCACACATCTATGTAAATCTACTTTTGGCTTATTATAGTGTGTTGTCCTTGGATATATGTCTGTATTCCTATCCAGTGTGTGGGCAAAGCATTAGTGGTGCATACTGAGGAGTGTCTTCACTAACATCTGCAACTGCCAGATATGTCTAATCTACTGTTGTTTGCAGACATGGGCTTCATTTGTTTAAGTGTGTGAGCATGCCCTTTCAGTATGTTTTTGTCTGACATTGCCTTTATTTCTCTAAGTGTGTGAGCATTCCCAGTATACCCTTCTGTATTGGATGTGTGGATCGATTCTAGGTAGTTTGTACTGCAGTACAGACCTTCATGTTGTACACCTACAGATAGCAAACTGTTTCTGCAGGGTATCCGTCAATCATTTTGCAACATGGGGACAAAGTGTGCAGGGGATAGTATGTACAGTAGGTGATTGTGTCTGTGCTGCTTCAGCTACATGGTAATTCTGTTAGCAGAGATATTCAAACATGTGTACTGTTATACACTGTAATGTTTTCTGTCCTCATGTACTGTCAGGTGGACATTCCTGCTCACAATGATGTCATGGGGGACAGGGGAGACTGCAGCTGTGTGCGGTATTGTGGGCAGATGCTTACATATTCATGGTAGGTTATGCCATCCTGGAGGGGGAGTTGCAGGCACTTGCTGCTGGTTATGTGTATCCAATTCAGCACATTGGTACAGTGCTGGCAGAGGATCCCATATTTGTACATCCATCAACATGACATTATGGCCTCATATTGCTATGGCAATACCTCACAGCTGTACAGATTCGCACAGGTTACCCAGAGGCATGGGCCATGAGTCAGGACATTACCCCTATTGTGGTGTACAGGGAAGTATGTAGCCACCCATTTACGCATTTACAGCCAGGGATATTGTGTGCACACAGCTTTGTGTCGTACCTTATTTCATGCTGCCCACATGCCCACAACCCTGTTATTCTATCCACTTCCTTACATTATGCATACATTCTCTGATACTTTCCCTAAGGTTATCACCCCATCACAGTTGTTTGTTGGTGTTGGTCCACAGTTCATGCAGTGGGACATGGTGGACATTTTACTGTGGTTTGTCCACATGGCCTTGCATATGGCTTATGTGGAGTGTGTTGTGTTGTTATTTGTGTGTCCATGACATATCATGCATTGGCAGTATATGTGAGACACAGGCCCTTGGCAGAGGGCTGTGTGCCATTAGTTGTTGATGTTGGCCAGATGTGGCAGGCTGTTGCATTCTGTCAGTCCTACAGTCTCAGACCGCCATACAGTATATTCTCCTGGGGTGACAGGTAGATGTGCTGGGTGTTCATGCCAATACCTTCTATCACTCTTGATCAGGTGGTGTGGATGCTGGCAGGGTGCTACCTACAGATAATGGCACACCTGCATGGGACACCTGCACTGCATGCTGCATTCATTTGCTATTGCCATATACAGATGGGGTCATATTGTACCCATTCCTCACAGCAGGGGTACAACCAGAGAGGTACCTGTGGGTGGTGTTTGCCTGAGCGGGGTGCATGTGTGCTATGGACACTACTTGCATCTGATGCACAGATATGCATTGGGCATTCCAGTTATGCTTGCATGTGCAGATACATCAGCTGTTTCCCAATACATCAGTCCTACCTCCTTTGTGATCTGTGAGTATTTGGGCAGACAACACTGGTATCCCCTACTACAGGACCAGATAATGTGATGCATACCTGTATGTACAATTCCAAGGGTGTGTCCATTTCACAGTGAAACAATATATACTGTATGTCTGGGGTACTTTCCCCTGTGTACTGCTTGCATATCTAGCCCAACAGCCAGGCCATGTCAGTCTTTCAGATGGTGACACATATTACCACCATACATTTACAATGGCTTACTGCTAGCATGTGTTATACAGGTGGTATTGTCTTTGGCACTGCAGTTGTGAGGACTTGTCCCTGTCATCAGCAGTAGTGGGCAATGACCATCAGGTCTTACCTCAACATGCATACATACTGACCACTCTCACACAATATAAAACACACACCAACCTAACACACACATACCTGCATATTGTGCAGATACTACAACCTATCCTGCTACCTTGGCCACCTCTGTGCATCTGTGCTCCACTGGTATTATATCTACACATACATGTTACTAGATTTCTACATAGGGTTGTGGGGGGCACACCTGAGTGTTACAACATGTGTACATCAAATTGGGGGGACACAACAGACAATTGCTACTTTTCTAAATAAGTTTGGGGGGCACACCTGACTCTTACTGCATTTCTAAGTAGGGTTGGAGGAGCACAACTGACTGTTTCTACATTCCTACACAGGATTGTGGGAGAGGGGGCACACTTGACTGTTACTACATTTCTACGCTGGGTTGGGGGAAGGGGCACACCTGACTGTTCCTACATTTCTACATAGGATTGTGGGAAGACAGACCTGACTGTTTCTACATTACTACACAGGACTGGGGGCACACTTGACTATTTCTACCTTTCTTCACAGGAGTGGGTGGGCACACCTGACTGTTTCTACATTTCTACACAGGCTTGGGGGGGTCACACCTGACTGTTACTACATTTCTACACAGGATTGTGGGGGGCACACCTGACTGTTACTACATTTCGACACAGGATTGGGGAGGCACACCTGACTATTTTTACATGTCTATGTAGGATGGGGGGCACACCTGACACTTGGACACATTTTCTACGACTGTACTGGTATGTCATGTACTCCATTTTTTTCTGTATTCTAACCTATCATGCTGACTAGAGGCATATCAGTGTACTACAGGTCTTAGCTTTGATTGATCTACATATTAGTTTCTGACTTCCTACCCTTCAGAACTAACATCCCACTGCCTGACCTGCTGTAGTCTGTCTGTATAGGCCTGGGGGCATTACCCATAGTCATCATTCAGAGGCCATAGCACAGCCCTTGATTGTGCTTGTCTACACCTGTCCTGCTGGCTGAGACAGTTGTTAGGTATATGAACCTCCCTGACTGGCATGTGTGAGTCATATGGACACACATGTGGCCCAACACATTTCCTGCAGTGGGTTTTGTCTCCCTCTGTAGTACTGGCTACTATGATGACACCAGTATTTGTTACAGATCTCATGGCGCCACTATAGGTGTCTACTATCTGTTGGCATACCATTCATCCACCCAATTTCCTTGCATGCTCACATCCATACCAAAGATACAGGTAACAACACTACTCCATTCGGTGATTGGTAGGTTGAGTGACTTACCTTGTAGATGTCCCAGTATTGAGGGTGGTCCTGCAGGGCTGCCTATGTTGGATGCACATAGTACGCTCTCTACACATGGTTGAGCACAGGTAGTGTCATGTTTGGCATCCCTTTTACTGTATGTGAGAGTCAGAGAGAGGTGTTATTCCCTGGGTCCCTCCTGTGTCAGTGTATTTGCTATGCATTTTCTCTTTGCCAAGGCCAGGGCATACTGGGCATGCCTCCTTCTGCCTACTGGGGCAGGCTCAGATTGTTCCTCCACTAAGTCACTCTGTGCCTGTGCAGGCCTTGGCAATTGTGTGGGGCTGTGTGGGCCTGCCTGTGCTGTTCCTGCTGTAGCTGTTTCTGCAGGATCATACTATGTAGCATGGCACATACGATGACCGATAACAATTTGGGTACATGTAGCTGGTGAGTACTGCAAGGCTCCATCGGATGTGTCCAGGCACCAGAACCATGACTTGAGCATCCCAAACACATGCTCTATTATAATTCTGGTCTATGTATGTGCCTCATTATGGAGTTCTTGTTCATGTGTGTGTGCATTTCTGATGGGTGTCATCAGCCACGGCTCCTGTGAGTATGCAGCATCCCCCACTAGGTGACCGTAAGGGATGTCCCCACTGGCAAATCTGTGGTACAGCTGCATCAGATGCCAGATGTGAGAATCGTGATAGCTTCCAGGGCAGCCAGCACACACATTCATTATTATGCCCTGGACATCACACATAACCTGGCAGTTGATGGAGGGGAAGCCCTTGTGGTTGATGTAGACCCTACCCCACTCACTGGGTGGTGCTTTGATGTGTGTGCATGTGCAGTTTATAGCACCCACTACCTCAGGGTATTCTGCTATTTTGTGGAACAGTTGCATATTGCTGGCCAATGCCTCACGAGTGTTGGGGAAATATACGTGCTCACCGGCATGTGCTGATATGGCATCCAGGAACTGGTGTACTGTGGATGCTGATGTCTGTGAGATCCCTATCATATGCCCAGTTGGCCTTTGGAAGGTACCTGTAGCTAGTATTTGTAGGCCTACACATACCTTGGTATCCAGTGGAATGGGTTCTCCTCTGTTAGTTCTGTGTGTCAGGCATGGCCGGCACAGCTCAACAATTTTCTGAAGGAGGTCCTTGCTCATGTAGCCCCTGGTAGGTTACCCTGGGTCTGTATACTCTTCTCTGTCTCCTCACTGTGGGTTGGTTGACAGCATTCACATCCTCACCACCCTCAGCCTCTTCCACAAGGTGTTGTATGATAACTATTGCAGCCCCTATCATTTTGTTGTTTTATTTGTTAAAACGTCCCCGCTTGTATACACCGGTGGTGTAGAGTATGGGAAAAACCAGAGGGGAAGGTGTTTGCATATTTTATAGTAGTGTTCTGAGCTGGGCTGGTCTGCTGCCTGTATAATTGGCTGATTCTGATACATTTCACCTGACAGCTATGCTAGTTCTCACTGATTACCTTCCTACTGCTGTTTTTCCTTCCCATTGCTTTGATGTTTAAGTCTGGGGGCATGCCACGCAAACACAGTGCTCAAATGTGCGCAGAGCTGTGATTTCCTGGTTTACTTTTTTTTTTTTTCCTTTAAAATCTGGTGCGTGGCAAGCACACCTGCTTGGGCAATGTAAAGAGTGCTAGGCAGCCTCAGACACACACCCTTGCCTAGCTGTGCTTAGCTAGGAGCAAACCTGAGCCACAGGGCTCCAATCCGCTTACAGTATGCCTGACACCCCTCCATGATGTCAGTTAACTCCTAGGATTGCATCAAGCTATTCCTGCTCTTACACTGTTGGGAGTTGACTAGCATGCAGGTGACATCTGGGATTCACTATCATTCCCTTCATTTGCATAAGATTGCCTGCTAATGCATAGTTACATGTCTCACACTGAGGCTCCTCCCTTAGCAACCCCTATTCACTGGCCATGTTATCTTCTGCCTGACATTGACTATAATGGCAGAATAGTGATTTTAGTTAGAATGCTTATTTTAGGTTTATTTTTTTATTTCCCCCTGATCCCATTTGCATGCCACTGCCCTACGCTTAAACAGCCGAGATTGCCTAAAAAAAATAAAATGTGATTTTTTTTCAACTGTTTTCCATGCCAATGGCTTTATACTTGGCCATTGCATGCTTTCTAAATGATATCCACCCTTAATTTGGAGCTGTCATGGCTCCATTTTGGAATTTGCAGAAATGTACTCCGTTACTGGCGGAGTACATTTCTGCAGATTACACTAGTCCTGCATGGCTGGTTTCCAGCTTCCTGGATTGTAAATTCACCTCATTTGCATGGATTTCTCCTGCAAATGGGGTAATTTGCATACAAGGGCTGGGTCTGTGCAGGACTAGTGCAGGAGCGCTTCTGCACACCCCTACAGGTTATTCCTGGATTGCAGGGCAGACATATTGCCTGCTGGAGCTCCTGCACTAATCCTGCATGCCATACAAGGCTTGCAGAATCCAGGGGTGTGTGTTTTTTCTATACAACTAACACTGAGTTCCCAAAAATGAGTTACACTGCAAGAGGAAGGGGAAAAATATAAAAGAGAAAAATCATTCAAAAAGAAAAAAAGTCAAGCATTATAGATGCTAATTTATGGTCATTAATTGACTGAATAAAAACAAGACAATATGCAGTAAGAAAACATGGAGAAGGAAGCAAAAATGAATTATTAAGAAAACAAATCCACAGATATTTTTAACATTAAATATAGAGGAATGGGTCTGAGAGAAGAAGTGAGACTTAATATGGTGTAGTTGCTATGCAGAAAAGAAATCACTGTTAACTAATAATCATAAAGCATAGTCAAATATACTGGAAGTTACACCTAGGCAAAGGCATTCAGATCTGGTAAATGCTACAGAAGAAAGAATAATATCACAGGAGTCTAATGTAGTGACAGCTAAGCAATCTGTTACAGAAATGGAGGAAATTGGAAATGAAATGATAGATGAGTTGCTGAGTGAAGTGAAACAACTGGTTTAATAAATCAGGTACTGCTTGAAGAAGTGACAGATAAAGCAGAACAGTGTATTAGTAAGGAAAATCACTCATTAATTCAGTTAAATGTTGAAAGCAATGAAGATGTTTCTCAATACAAAATGTCACAATCATTCTAACGCCAATATATTTCCACACAGGGGAATAAAAGAGCAGGGAACACAAACCACAGAAGAAACTTACAATCAGGAAAAAATAATTTACGAGAAGACCTAGGATTTGAGTGAAATGGTTAAATATAACAATATGTATGAGCAACAAAGGCTGTCAAAGGTGAATAAAATATGGATTGTCCAAAAAATTAATAAGCCAAATTAATAAAGTAATTGGAACCATAAAAATATCTACATGATATAAAAAAAATGAAAATAATGCATTATTGTGCAATGAAACTAATAACAGACAAGCTACTAAGGAAAGACCATAAATTAGTAAAGGAAAATGAAGGAGCAAACAGATCACCAACATGGAAGCACCAATTAGAAACAATAGTAAGATAGTTAAGAAAAGAAATATTATTATTACAAGAATGTAGAAAAGGAAATTGATCTAAAAATATTAGAAAGTGAATGAGCTAACACAAAACAGAGCAGGATTTAAGTTACGCTATCTCTAACAATAAATTCAAAATCTCTGTGCAGGCTGAGAAACTCAGGAGATACACTGATAAATATATAAAAAAGAAAAAATACAGAACAAACAGTTTAGGCATGATCCAAAGAAATACTACCATGAGGGAGGAAAGAAAACCACAGTAGATGAGATGCAACGAAGAATAGAAGAAATTAATGCATTCTGGAGAAATATCTATGAGGTCCCAGTGGAACACAATTAGGAGGCTGAGAAGATAAAAAAAATAAAAGAACAATGACATTCTGATATAGAAGATATGGATTAGAATGAAATAACTTCTACTGATATAGAAATAAAACTAAGAAAGGTTCCCATCCAGAAAATGCCAGGTCTAGATGCTGCACCTGATTTCTGGATAAAGGAATTAACATTTCTGCGCCATAATGTAGCCTTGAGTAATATATCTACATGCTGAGATGATATGAAAGTGGTTAGCAATAGGATAAGCCATACTCATACTTAAAAGTGAACCTGCAAATTATCCTAAGAACTGTTTCCAATAACCAGTCTCCCAACAACACATAAGTTATATACAGAAATCGATGCAGATAGAGTATGTGATCATTTGGATACAAATTCAGTTATGGGCATAGAACAGAATAGGAATATAAGAGATTTGTATGTAACAAAGGGTAATCTTTTGTTAAACAAAGCCATAATGGAGGCCTGTAAAAAACAGGAATCATAGTATGGTATGGAAAGATTACAAGAAAACCAACTGATAGTATTTCTCACTCCTGGATTATAGAATAATTACAAATGCACAAGATCAAACATATGCTGGTAAATTTTATTGCAGTCACTATGAAGAAATGGCAAAGCACTTTGCAGCTGAACCCCAAAGGCTCAATTGCCATCCAGAGTATGAAAATCTAGTGTGGAATATTTCATGGTGATTACTATTTTGTCTTGCTGTCAGTCTGTTAAGTTGCTTAATCAAAAATATTGGTCACAAATTCAATCTAATTCCGAGAAAATCATCAAGTCAAAGGATATGTCATCTACTTTCATGAATGACCTAAAACTGCATAGTTCATCAAATTAACACCTGGAAGAGCAGCTACAAGTTGTTAAAACCTTCTCAGATGACATAGGAATGTCATTTGGTATTGACAAATGTGAAAAAGCAACAGTTGAAAAAGGAAATCTGAAGACTCAGAGGAAAATATAAAACCTGTGGAGGAATGTGATATAAAATATTTGGAACAAGAAAGAGTTTATAAATATTTTGGAATAAATGAAAGAGCAATGATACAGCATGAAAAAATGAGAACAAAGCTCAGTAAGGAATATTTTTGAAGAATAAAATTAATACCAGAAACTGATTTGACATCTAAAAATAAAAAAAACATGGATAAAAACAGCTGGCAACAAAAAGTTCAAAAAAAAAAAAAAAAGCAAAAGAAAGAATACAAAGAATGGGATTGGGAAAATAGAAAAGCTAAATGGATGGATCACAATTATAGTAAAATGTATATAGATCTGCTGGAAGAACTGCATGTTGACCAAGAATTGCTAGACAAATGGCACAGGCAAGGTGAATTTAAACCAAGAATGAAAGGTTAATATTGGCAGCCCAAGATAATGGATTATGTACTAGATGATTCACAAAATCCATAGAAAAGGTTTGAGATATAGACACATGTAAGTTTTAGGTTCATAGGTTCATAGGTGTGCACTAGGCTAACGGCCCAGGGGCCTTTACAAGCCTAGCTGTAGGATTATGCTGGCATAGTGCCACCCGACCTTAGTTCCCAGTGCCTCTGTCAAGTAGAGCCACTGGAGTTATCCCCAGGATAAATTTTCTGTTTCCCATCCACTCATCAAGATTTCTCTTGAAGAGGGTCAACAAGGTGCTCTGCTTCAGATGTATGGGAAGTCTATTTCATAGCATGGGCAGTCTCTGGGTTATGAACCTGTCCCTCCAACATGCTCTGTTGATTGTTTTAATGAGGTTAAGGTCTCTGGAGCATGTGGTGTGGAGGGAATTGGATTTATTTAGGTGTAGAATTACTATAAACAGTTACACATCTTGTTGCAGGGTGCAATACTCTCATGGCTGAAGGTTTGAATACTGAAAGATATAACAATGTTGCAAAGTTGTTACACTGCAGAGTTTGTAAACATTACAGTGTAGAAGGGGCTGAAAAGCATTGGAAACATGAACCTCAAATGACTGTTGAAAATAGCAACTTAATAGTTGTGTGGGATCACTCCATACCAGATGGTAAGAAGGCAGAAGCAAACAGATGGGTTATTGTAGTTTATGAGAAAAAAGAAATAGCTTTGATTATTGAAATTGCTACATCCAGTGACTACAGTGTTTTATTAACTGAAAGACATAAATGCATAAAATATTAAGATTTGTGAGCAGAAACTAGAGCAATATGGAATAAGGATGCATAGATAGTTCCAGCTGTAGTAGGAGTAGCTGGGCTAATAAAAAAATAATCTTCAACCATATCTAAATACCGATAAAAGTAACCCCTTATGACCTGCAAAAGAGACAATTCTGGGTGCATTGTGGCTGCTGAGAGGAACACCTGTATTAAATGTCAAAGACAAAAAAATGATACCATGAACTTTAATAATGCTCTGACTTAAGGGTGTAGTCCATTTCTCTCAAGGTATGTAAAAATCTAAGCATTTGGAGAAAATGAAACCAGTGAAAAAGGATACACTATCCTATATTTAACAAAAGCTACACAAACATTAAGAAACACTAAGCTCTCCAAATGGATAAATCTAAATATTTCCTATTGTAGAGTGCCTCCCTCACCTCTGCTACAATCTACGGTGTTAATAAACTAACTCCTAAGTTACTATATTATAAATAAATTAACTCCTAGGTTGCTATATTTCAAAGTATGGCACATAGTTCAGTTCATGCAAAAGCAAGTGTTGTCTCTACTCTGATACTCTATGAAGCAGGTGATAGTTTGTGGGAATACAATCATGCAAGCCCCTGCAGAATATTGCTGTCAAACAGTATCAAAGGTTCAGATGTATGTATAAATAACACAACTGTAAATTAATAGTTTTCTTATGGAGTTGAGATTACAAAGCTTCATTGAAAGACAGTTTCATTTAATTAAAATTGTGATTAAAAGCTTTCAGTTACTTTACTTGAAACTATCACTGTTACTTAAAATACCAGTATTTCTTGCTACCACTGATGATACCTAACCAATCATATCAGGTTTACATACAACACTAAAAATGTAGTTTGTTAATCATTCCCCGGGATTCATGAAGCTCGACGCAAGGACGGCATTAGCCTTATGCCGACCGTGTGGTGTAGAGATGGCGCAGCAGCACCACATGCATATTAATGAAGGCATGCTGCCATAATGGCCACGTGCATAGGAAACGTGTACGAGTGCAGGGGGTATGTCCAAGCGCTGCACGGAGGCGTGAACATGTCAGCTGCATACGTGCAACCTAAAATGCTGAATAGTACAGCTTGCCTCTAATAGTAATCACTCCTGTCAGTGTCCGTGGATACTGAAATGTATGCAAAGCATACAAGACATCATTGCGAACACCACAATAAGAAGTAAACACAAAGGCACGTAGCTGAATATTGAGTCCCCATCCCTTGAACAAAGATATTTAAAACCCCGTGCCCGTATTCCATTGTAGTGTCACTAGTTATACCAAGTGGAAGCGAAACGCATCGTGTTAGCACGCCGCCAATTGCCAAGCATAGCCCAATGGTTTGGGTTACCACCTGTCCTACATTGTGAGGGACAGTCCCCCTCTAGGCAGGTGTGCCCATACCAAAATCATAATAAATGCGAAATGTACTGCGATAGTAGGACATAATTATGTCCCATATGTTATGTAATAGTCCCATACAGTACGTATGCCTGTATATAAAATACCTATATGTTACAAGAAGCAGAATAAGCAAGTAAATGAAACAGAATAAGCAACTACACCACTACAACAATAAAAGCTTATATGTAGGCATGAAAATAAAGTACTATCCTTTGTAATGACCGTGGGTATGTGTTGGCCTGTAAACTCAGATGTGTGCCATGAAAATGTCCCATCCAGGTCATATGAAAAGGTGGCAACCCTACCAATGGTCAGAGCATTCACCCAATATCTGCCCATTTGCAGTCCAAGTCGTCCTTGTCAGGACGGCCCATAGATGAACGGGTATTACCCGGGTCTACCTACCATGTCATGAAAGATGAGTATTTGCGAGTACCTTTGTGCGTGAAGTACAGCATGTGGATGATCTGAAATTTTAGTGTAGACCTCACAACCATGTTAGTCCCAGAGATATGTAGTGTACACAATGTGTTCTGTTGACTGTGCCATGGGCCAACAACTAGAGAAGGGATGAATGTTGTTTGTGGAATATGGGGGTGGGAGGTGACGGGTAATGTAATAATTCACCAAGGGGAGACTGGGTTGGATGCACAATAGGTAAACTGGAGGTCTATGAGGGAGCAGTGGGTGAATCAGGAAGATAACCAAAGAACAAATATACACATCCGCAATACAATCCCACAAACATGTGAACATTAAAATGTGCAATACACATGTACAGAAACGTTACCGGCATATACCCACATAATGGTCTGGCCTGAACTGAGCCATCCAACCCCAACACACCTGGATACATAACTGAATACCCATCATCCCCTTCATAGCACACCACCCCCCCTTCCGGAACGTCCACCAAAACCAGCCATACTTGGGCTGCTAGATAGGACCGGCTATATCTGCACATAGTGACCCCTACCCATATCTAGCAGGCAGTCTCACCCTAGGCAGTCTCAGGATTGCAAACTATGCATCCCTTGCATGAATAACCCTACCTTACAGCTGTAAAGCAAAGATGGTCATCGGTCCCCATAATTTTTGGATATCCCTCATGGGATATGTATCTGTTCTAAACATTAGACTTGGTGTCACAACACGATGTCCAGTCCTGTATACATCTGGACACAAGTTGTATGAGCAGTAGTTGTCCACAAGTCTGCTCAGTCTCCAGCCAGTCCTGCAGAACCTACGACCCGGGATTAAACACCTGACCATGATGCATGTCTCCCCACGTGCATTATCAGGAATATATACCTTACACATTCGCATAGTGGCAGTCGGATATAGGGTGCTTAAGGCGCGTTAAAGCAGACGTACATAGGGTTATCACCTGCCCCACCTTGTGAGGGATTAAACACCTGACCGTGATATGTCTTCCCATGTGCATTATCGGGAATATATACCTTATACATTCGCATAGTGGCAGTCAGATATAGGGTGCTTAAGGCACTGCAAAGCAGACATAAGTAGGGTTACCACCTGCCCCACCTTGTGAGGGACAGTCCCTTTTTGGGCAGTTGTGTCCAGACTAAATATAGTACAATGGCAAAAGTCCTGTGATTGCAGGAAATATGTCCCATATTTCATGTAACAGTTGCATAAAACAGTTATTTATGTAAAATACTCAAAGTTACAAGAAACAGATTAAGCAAACTAACCGCTACAAGAATAAGCATTCATTTAGGCAAATAAGTAAAGTTCTAACCTTTGTACTGACCATGGGTATGTGTCGGCCTGTAAAATCTGATGTGTGTCCCGAAAATGCCCCGCTTTGGCAATATGAAAAGGTGGCAACCCGAGACGTAAGCGGGTATGCAAGCATGCATGCATGACGGCAGGTGGCGGTGATTCAGTGGCATGGGAAATGTAAATAAGCATGTAGGTGTATATGCATGTGTATGTACAGACCAATATAGACACACACACACACACATATATATATCTATATCTATATATATATATATATATATATATATATATATATATATATAAAAAGAATGAACATGGTCACAATATAGGAAATCCCTGTAATAGTTAGTGCTGTTATATATCAGGATGGCCATAGGTAAGCACACCTCTGCATCCCCAACCACAGGTAGGACGCTAAAAGTGGAACGAACGATCTCCCCTTGCTAAGTCTGACTTTCAACTAGGTACAAGGCAGTCCCGGTCCCCAGTCGGACAAGCCTAAACCCGGAAGACCATATGAACACCCTGACAATCGAACACACATATGTGCCAGGACTATAGGCTTTAGAGGTCTGAATATCCTCCGAATGAGTCAACATGCGGCACGAGTCCAGAGCAGTAGGGAATAGGGAATGGTGCATGTTTAGTAGTGCATTTTTCCCAACAGGTAAATGGATGCCTGTTGTGTAAGTGAAGTGATGAGTTTGGGTAACTATGCACCATGGGTATACATATAAATGAGGCAGAGTACCAATAGTGTAGTGGTTAGAGCATCCCCCTAATGAAAAGGCATTCACGGTTCAAGGTTGACAATAGCACATATCATTTTTCTTGTGGAATGAATGTTGCTCTGCTGTAAATCCAACATTTAAACATGTAAAGGTGAACGTGTGTATCGCATGGGACTATTAACCAGATTCTTTCAATCAAAGTGGTATTGTCATAATGTTAAAGGCACAAATAAGCACAAATAAGCGACAGTAAACATATGTAACGCACAGTAAGCATAAGCGAGTGCACCTGCGCGGGTGTAAGCAGCTCCCAGCATAGGAAATGTATGTTTGTATGCACAGATGTAATATATACACACACACACACACACATATATATATATATATATATATATATATATATATATATATATATATATATATATATATATATATATACACACACACACACACACACACACACATATATGTGTGTATAGATATATATCTACATACATGAGAAATATATATATATATATATATATATATATATATATATATATATATATATATATAAAGAATGGACATTGTAACAGTAAAGCATACACAAGGGATGTGAAGGGAATCAAGAGCAACTATGGTATTATATAGTGCTTTCAGCGTATGTCATAAAAAGCTGTCCAGGAGTGAGCAGAGCACCGCTACTCACACCACAGGCAGGGTTTTACCAGTGGGAGTAACATCGTTGAAATGCTAGGTCTACTTTATGCACAGACGGAATGTAGTCCCATGCTGGGACCTCCAAAAATTGGAAAGCGCAAATGACCATATTCCATAACCCCAGGAAAGGCACATATGTGCAAATATACATGGCGGGAGACCCTGTGAATACACGAGGTGGGACAGAATGTGTGTAGGGTCCCAAAAGCTCTGGAGAGGGAAATGTGTAAAGCTGTGACATGGCTGTGATAACAAGTGGATAATGGATGTTATGCATGTAAATTTAACACGGGTGGGATGGAGGAACTATGAGCATGCAATTATGGATACAGGCATGCCAGGGTTGGATGGGCTGGTTCTAATGGACCGCCCCGTGGAGGTCAGCTAGGTCATAATAGGTATATATGCATACTCACATGCAGATAACAATATATGTTGAAGTACAAATTCTGACACATGCATTCCATTTGTTGACATAAATAATAGGAATGCGCCCATACAAACATCGACAGTACATGGAATAATAGGCTGTGCAGAAGAGGGATGGGTCGAATCACACTATCACATTCCAGTTACCATCGGTAATCCATACATGAACATATAGCGACATCTGTCCGCTGTATAACATGCTATATACCGATTACAAGATAACTGGAGTGTGTCGGTGTTATAATGAATAAGGCACTAGTATGCTGGTGAAGCTTATAAACAACATTACGCATGTGTAAGTGCGTATGAGCGGGGAATGTATTGACACACTGATGTACATATATATATATAATTATATATATATATATATATATATATATATATATATATATATATATATACATATATATATATATATATATATATATATATATCTATATATATATATATATATATATATATATATATATATATATACTTATATATATATATATATGTTACAGTAAATATACACATGTATATACCTAGGTTATGTTACAGCAGTTACGGGTAACGTGTTGAGACCGGACATATGTTGGTGGGAGGTCCACTCAGCAAACATCTACTTACCACCCCCCCCCCCCCCAGTTAGGCCGGTGAGACATACAGACATGCAATAAAGGTAAATACAACACTGCTTCCCAGACCACCAGCAAGAAACTACCAGTGGAAGAGATGTACAAGGTCTGCACTTTAAACATGGACAGTGACGTCCCTTGCGGGACACCAAAAATTTGGTACCTTCAACCAATGGGGGAACACCATTACGACCAGGATGTAGCTGTACACCGAACAGTAGGTTGTGCAAGCCTGATAACACATGGGTTGACACAATATACGACATGTGTCCAAACATGGGGATAGTGGGCAGTTTGTAGGGGTGTGTTCATATCCCACCTGCGTCCACCTGCGCCCCCAGTAAGGATGAGTGCTGTAGAGTAGTGGCAGGTGGGGGGAACTATGGGTATGCGATTATGGGGCTAGGCGTGCAGGTGTTGGCTGGCAGACACGTATTAGGATCAACCCGTGGGTGTAAGTAATATTCTGATGTGGGTATAGCAGACGCCCATACCTCCCAAACTGTAAGAGCACATCTACTGAACAGTCTGTAAACCATTGCGGGAATACATAAGGACCATATCATTGAACTGTCCCCGATTACCAGGGACGTCCGTGATTACGAATCAGAATCTTAACACAGTCCCAACTAAACCATCCTAGAACTAGTGATGTTAGGAGGAAAGGTGGTGGAATACACATAATGAATAATGACAACATGTAAGAGTCATAAACTGCATGCACCTCAGACAATCTGTATGAATACATATGCGCTCTGTGTCCGTCAATGTGTCAGGTTAATAGCACCAACCTTCTAAATGTGTCCCTGAGGTCGTTATGCAGTGTCCCTGATTCAGTGTTTATTCTTCCCCATTCATATGAGAGGTCTGATAGTGAGAGAAAGCGCATGTTCCGCCGACTACCTTAGAAAGTTGATAGGATAATAGGTTTGGGGTTACCACCTGTCCACCTTTGCGAGGGACACTCCCCTGTGGGCAGTTGTTTCCTGCATAATAACTGTAATTAAGGCAAATGTCCTGTGATTTAGGGCAAAGACTACCTATATTGTCTATAGTAGTAGCATACAACAATTATGTTCCTCTGAAACACCTAAATGTTATAGGTAACAGTATAAGCAACTATAATGCTACAAGAGTAACCTTTTATTTAGGCAAAGCAGTGAAGTACACCCCTTTCTACTGGCTGTAGGTGTTTTGCCCTGCAAAGTCTGACATCTCTACATACAGGTCCTATAGGGTTGCCACCTTTTCAAATGTCCAGAGTGGGACATGTTCTGTAGAAATGTCAGACATTCCAGGACTAAACATACCTACAGCCATGCATAGTACAGGATTACACTTATTTGCAAAAATAAAAGCTTAATCTAGTTGCATTTGAATTGCTTATGCTACTTCACATAACATATAGAAATGTCATATATAAAATAACTGTTGTATGCAATTATTAATGAAACGTAGAATATAATAATGTCCTGTAATGTGGACATGTGCTATATCTTGATTATTTTTGCACTGTCCCTCGCAAAGTGGGACAGGTGGTAACCCTAAAGTCCTACCTTGGCCAATTGAGAAGGTGGCAAACCTATAATAGGTATGCGGTAGCATGACCCGTCCGATGGATGTGGCTACCACAACCCAACTACTTGTTTGTAATGCAGGGTCTCAGTTCCCATGTATCAGTCAGACAGGAGCAGAGTGTATGCAGAACACACAAATATGATTAATTCACTGGACAGGCTGCTGATTCTGTACAGTCAAATGCCATGCCATCGCCTAATGGGCAGCCATTCCCGATACTGTAGTCATGTAGTCTGATATGATAGGCATTACAAGGTGGGAACAGATTTAAGAGGAACACACAATTACGAATGATTCACCGGACAGGCCGCTGATTCCATACAGTTGAACACCATGCGGTCGCCTAATGGGCAGCCATTCCCGATACTGTAGTCAGGAGTGGCCTTAAGTCAACTGGTGCCCTAGGCAGAGGGCACAACAGCACCCCCCACCACACCATCCAGTGCCCCCATCCTGGTCTAGCTACACCAAATAAATACTGGTAAAGTGCCCCCACTAAAGCGGCGCCCTAGGCGGCCGCTTAGTTGGCCTATGCCTAAGGCCAGCTATGACTGTAGTCACGTAGTCTGATGTGATAGGCATCACAAGGTATGCCTAAGAGGAACACACGAATATGAATGATTCTCCAGACAGGCCACTGATTCCGTACAGTCGAACGCCATGCCGTTGCCTAATAGGCAGCCATTTCTGATACTGTATTCATGTATTCCGATGTAATAGGCATCACAAGGTGGGAGCACATTGTATGAGGTACACACAAATATGATTGTGTCACTGGACAGGCCGCTGATTCTGTACAGTCGAACACGATGCCGTCGCCTAATGGGTGGCCACTCCCGATACTGGAGTCATGTAGTACGATGTAATAGGCATCACAAGGTAATATTTTGGTCCTCGCTCACACCCAGGGGTGTGAGTGACAGATGCAAGCACCAATGCCGGTGCATTAGCAAGTGCGGGATCAAGCGGGTGTAAACATTTTTGGCTACCAGTATGCGAGTATTGCATTGGTTAAGCAATGTAGAGGCTAATCGAGCGTAAGAGGCTGTAACCAGAGGATATCATACAGCGCAGTCATTCAACAGTATAGGAATGTATCCCACCATGTAGATGTATATGTGAGTGTTTATGTCCAGCATATAGGTACATACATATATAGAGATGTATCAGGGATATACCATGTGGCAACAAAGCATTACAAACAAATGAAATGGGAAACACCAGTGACACCTGTATTATATAGTGGTGTTGCTCTATGTGATCACAAGACTCTCTCAGACAGACATGTGTCAGTCATACACGCAAATAGTTGTACATTGGCCATATACATCACTCTGTGCATGTAATGTACATTAACACAACAGTACCTGTCCAATCATTATGTGTGAACAGTACTCCTGCAATGTGCTGTGTGCAACATCATCATCATGATAAAGGTAAATGGGGTAACCATAGAGGGACTGGTAGTGTTTTGTGTACAATGGGGTCATCCTCCTTATGTGTACCTGGACCATGTAGGAGTGATGTGCATACCAGGACCATGCACCTGAGGGACAGTGGTGAGGATAACAGTAGTATGTTATGATGCATATTACAAGGGTTTCATGTATCCAGTGGGCATGTGTGTGTAATGGACATCTATGTATAGGGCAGATGGTGTCCTAGGAGCTGAATGGCCTTATGTGTCCATAGGTGAGGGTCAGATGTTGGGGAAGGAGTGTAGGTACGGCCATGGAGGATAGGTAGGAGCACAGAAATGACAGCATACAGGGTTGGTATATGACACATGTGGTGGGGAGAAACACCCTGGATGGGGATGGGTCTTTGGCATTCAAAAGTCCATGAGAACAGTGTGACGGAGGTCTCCAGCCATGGGCAACTGCCACTACACCTACAATGCTGCAAAGGAGGCAGTGCTGGGGGCTGTCCAGGAGGGGCAGCATCACCCTGTAAATGTGACACTCCACTCTTGAACTGGTGTATCTGGCTTCATAACCCCTTAAGGAGCCACCTATGCAACATGTCCAAGAGCGCATGACAGCAGATATGTACCTGTCTGGTCCCACTCCCAAGGAGGACATGCCCCATCCTCAGTGGTGGTACCACCAGAAGGTGGTGCAGAGCCAACAGAGGTTGATGTTAATGGCTGGGCCCTAGATGTACTAGTGCCTGGTGCCATGGTCAGCTGAAGTGGGACAGGAGGATCTGCCGGGACTTACCAACCCATTCAGCCTATGGTGTTGCATTTTAAACACACATATGGCTTAGTGATAGACAACAGCATACAAGATTACCTACGACAGTATGCATAGATATCACCAGCAACCCAACACAACAAATGGTATACATTTGCAGAGGGAGGACAACACATGCATATATACCGCATGGCAACTGTACAATGTGTAGTAGACGTGTGACCGCAGCTATGAACAGTTGCCCATCACTGGCTTGTCATTGGGAATCCCACACTGTGTCAGTCATACCACTGTCTCATGTGACACATGTCCAGTCAGGGATGCCATGGCTGTAAAACATCCCTATCATCATGTACTGTCTGCAATCCCCACACCATGCTTCTGCTGTGCACAAAAGTGTGTTCAGTGTTTAACACAGGAAACAAATGGTTGCACACACTGACCTGTTCACAGATGGCCCTACAGATGGGGTTCCCTCATGAACAGAGTACTGTCATGTTTGTATTTTAACATGCAGAATAGCCATTACCACACACATTTTAAACAGGCAGTAGTCTCAATGCAGCATAGCTACACTTACATGCTGTAGTTGTGTGGCACATCACCCTCCTGTCATTAGGCTATTTCCCACTGGGGAAAACAATGGAGGTACATCCAGATATCATCTGCGATGCCGTATCAGAACACTACATCCAGGTACCACTCACAGCGACTGTCATGGCCAGATAATAACATGTTTCCCTAGATAATGTACTGTGTTTATCAGGCGGATGTCTATGGGAACACCATCACAGCTGTACCACATGCAATCAGCTAGAGAGGGACTGCAATAGGTGCAGAGGCCATCACTTGACCATTTCCATCTGTTACAATGCATATGCTGCTGCTGTGCAGGTGTACACCTTCACATCCACCAGAGAGTGTGTGTGCGGGACAGGCAATGTACATCAGGGAAGGGCTTGGAGACTTAACCATAAGCATCATCTGCCACACGCTGAATAGTACAGGGGCAGACCCCTGACTACTCATTACTATTACATGTGCATGACATTACTACATGTGCCACAGAGGCGGAATGTTGCAGTGCTGTAAGAACATGTGTGTAGGTGAGTGAGTGCCATCTGCAACAGATATAGTAGACATACATTAGGTGTGGCACACATGTCAGCCCACATGAATGGATGCCATTGTCACTACAACCACAATCTAATGGACATGCATTGACACCTTTGCCAGGGCGGCAAATACACAGTGTAACTACTTAGTTTGCCACACCGCAGTAATGCACAGGACCACATGCAGCACAGGGGATATCTGAAGGTTCTGTGGGCTAGGGCATGTGAAAGTGCTTGACAACTGTTGGTATGCCAATGAGGTTTATACTGTGAATGACTGTGGTTGGGAGCATCACAACCCACATGCAGACACAGGGTGCCAGTACCGTCATGCAGGTATGCATTGTTCCATGGGTGTGTAGTGTTTGGCTGTGCAAGATGGCTGTACAAGGTTGGGTGAAGGGTAATGCTTGCCATTGCATCACCCGACAATGGTGTGCAGTGCAGGGGTGTAGTGACTGCAATGTCCACACAGATGGGTACTGCATTATCTGGCCTGACATCCTGGTTACCAATGTGTAGGGCCATAGCTTTGCAATGCATGCCATGTTTGTGTTTGCTAGTCCTTCACATGGACATTGCCTGGGATGTGCATGTCCCACAATACTGTACAGTGACATGTACAGGTGTACCTGGTTTGGCAGACACATGTAGTGTCCACAGCCTGTTATACCCCAATATGCCAATACTGGCCTGGTGTGGGGAAACCTGCTTATAGTGAGCAGGTTTGCCCTGCACCTGTATGGATAGAATGGACAGGTATTCTGTGGTGTCAGTGGCATGGGTCCATAAAGGGCACATGTGTACAGCATTGTCTGGCCTTAGTGGATCACATATGATGGCACCACATATGTTGCAGCCATTCAGTGTGGAACATAGTGAAGGCACAATGTCTGCATATATGTGCCTATTGTACCGCTGTACAGGGTGCCATGTCCTCTGCAGGCCACTGCGGTCACACCATGCCTACTATCTGTCCTCAATGTGCATGTTACTAGCAACATAGTGGGATATCCTAGGCAAGGTTGTATGTGCATAGCACATGAATGCGGGATATATACCGGGTACTAGTAGAGCTGCATACTTTGTTCACCAGCCTTTTTGCCAGATGTATGGGTATAGCTTACCAACACAGTGCTGTGGCTGACTGACAGCTGTACTCGTCATGAGGTGGCCAATGCGTCATAAGATGGATACTATATAGGAAAACTACAAAACCCGCTCATAAACATGTCCAATGGTAAAACAATCATGGCCACCTCTACACAGGCTCTGACAGACAAACACACACTTGACATGTCCTGTATACAAACCCCTAACATATCACACTGCAGCAACATGCATTGAGGGCACGCGCTACAGCAAATACTACAAAGCAGTGTACCTGTCTCACACAGGCAGACACACACACACACACACACACACACACACACACACACACACACACACACACACACAGGTGGCATGTCTGGGATTAGAACACCGACCTAACTACTTTGCTACACTACAGCATTACACAGTTACAGAACGCGCTACTGAGATTACTGGGACACAGCACTCCCAGAGGTGTATTTGTAGATGGGTGACATCATCAGCCTTGATAACGGTGGGTGTAAGAAATGTATGGAGTGTGAGTAGTATAAAAGCATTACTCAGTCCTCAGGCAAACGGACACACACACACACACACACACACACACACACACACACACACACACGGGAAGTGTGAGGCTAGAACACCAACCTAACTACTTTATTACACTACAGCATTACGCAGTTACAGAATGCACTACCGAGATTACTGGGACACAGCACTCCCAGAGGTGTATTTGTAGATGGGTGACATCATTGGCCTTGCTAATGGTGGGTATAAGAAATGTATGGAGTGTGAGCAGTATAAAAGCATTACTCAGTCCTGAGGCAAACGGGGACACACACACACACACACACACACACACACACACACACACACACACACACACACACACACACACACATATGGCAAGTGTGGGACTAGAATACCGACCTAACTACTTTATTAAACTACAGCATTACACAGTTACAGAACGCACTACCAAGATTACTGGGACACAGCACTTCCAGAGGTGTATTTGTAGATGGGTGACATCATCGGCCATGCTAACGGTGTGTATAAGAAATGTATGGATTGAAAGCAGTATAAAAGCATTATTCAGTCCTCAGGCAAACGGGGACACACACACACACGCACACACACACACGGCAAGTGTGGGACTAGAACACCGACCTAACTACTTTATTACGCTACAGCATTATGCAGTTACAGAACGCGCTACCAAGATTATTGGGACACAGCCCTCCCAGAGGTGTATTTATAGATGGGTGACATCATCGGCCTTGCTAACGGTGGGTATAAGAAATGTATGGAATGTGGGCAGTCTAAAATCAATTTAGAGTCCACCGGCAAATGGGGACAGACATACACACACACACACACACACACACACACACACACACACACACACACACACACACACACACGCCAGTGGCGGGTACGGAACACCTGCCTATTTACAGATTACTATTACAATACTACATACTTACGAATCGCGCCACACAGACTACACATGTCAAGGCTATTTACAGGTATGTTGTGTATGTATCTCACACATGAGGTATCTGTATGTGCATGACATAGGTGTATTATTACTGAATGCCACAGTGTGTGTATGTAGGGCTGACTGGACCCTGGGGTGAGGATGTATGTTACCATACTGAACTGATAAGACCCCTCCCACCATCCAGGTGATGCATTCTACTATCTGTGTTGATGTCCCTGATCTTAGGCCGTACTGACTACCTGTACATGTGTATTCTCTGTGGCGCATCTTGTAGGTGCACAGTACTGTAATGATTTGCACATAGGCAAGGGTCCTCATCCCACCAGTAGCAACTGTGTGCGAGTGTGCGTTACTGTGTCGGTGAAGCCGTGAGTGTGTGTGTGTGTGTTACAGTGTCACTGAATACATGTGTGTCAATACCTGAGTGTGTGGGTGCAGTTGTGTGTTGGCATCCTGTCATGGGAATATGTATTACTGATTCCCATTGAGGCATCACACTTCCCACTGGCCTCTACCCTTGTAATCAACTAGACCACTCTCTTACCTCACCACTACATGTAACTGTACCTGTGATGTCACCCTTTATGGATGTCACATCTGTGGCCACAATAGCTTAATACACAGCTATCATGCTCTTGGAATAGTAGACGTGTTTGTAATGTGGGACATTATCACTGGTATGTGGCAGCTACACGGCACATGCTGGTATATTCATACATACCTGTGAGTAGTCCACATTGGCATATGGGACACTTAACTGCAAACACTGACATCTACCGGCATGTGCAATTAGACCTGAAGATGGACAGCAGAACATCATGACCAACATGCATTTACTGTTGTCACACAAGACACATACTGTTATCAGTATTGTACACCTGTACTACATGGTATATCTGCTGCCTGTCAACAGTCCTCAACATTTGTAAACTACACATATCATCCTAGTCTGTTCACCCTGTGCATCAGACAATATGAGAATGTCCCTGCACTGATGGTGTGGATGTCAAGGATGCAGCACAAGCATCATTATATGCACAGGGTGTTAATGTTTGCCGGCGGCCTGGGCTCCACTGTTGTTACACAAGACACATACTGTTAACAGTATTGTACACCTGTACTACATGGTATATCTGCTGCCTGTCAACAGTCCTTAACATTTGTAAAATACACATATCATCCTAGTCTGTTCACCCTGTGCATCAGACCATATGAGCATGTCCCTGCACTGATGGTGTGGATGTCAGGGATGCGGCACAGGCATCTTCACATGCACAGGGTGTTAATGTTTGCTGGAGGCCTAGGCTGCACTGTTGTTACACAAGACACATACTGTTAACAGTATTGTACACCTGTACTACATGGTATACCTGCTGCCTGTCAACAGTTCTCAACATTTGTAAACTACACATATCATCCTAGTCTGTTCACCCTGTGCATCAGACCATATGAGCATGTCCCTGCACTGATGGTGTGGATGTCAGGGATGCGACACAGGCATCATCATATGCACAGGGTGTTAATGTTTGCCAGAGGCCTAGGCTGCACCATTGGATGACATCATGTGTGTGGGTTTGGGCCTTTGATCTAATTGGGCATGTGTGGATGTTATGCATGTGTGTGTTGCGGTGCCCTACATATGTGTCCAGTGTGTGCGTGTATGTATGCACACAGTTCTGTTATGTGTCTGGCCTACACAGGGATATTATTGACAGCTGCAGACTGTACAGGCGAGGATTTACAGTTCATGGTATCTGGCCACAAACATGTGACCTGGGTCTGCCAGGGGTTGCACGGGCACTATGAAACAGAGGTGCAGATTGGGTACTGTCTGATGTCACTTGTACACTGGAATCATGTCCCTGTTGGGACCATCCTGGGCCACATGTACGTGGCCTGCTGTGTCGTGGTGTGAACAGCACAGCACCAGATGCACTGCTGCAGCTACCGCCACTATGGGAGTGGGCATGTGAGGTAGTTCATACACGTAGGCCAAACACAGGTGATGTAGCAGGCCTATGTCCATGTTCCCGACGCCTCACTCCTACCAGATGGTCCAACACAGACAGCTCATGCTCGTGGATTGTCATGCCATGGTCAAGGACTCCACCTATGTCACCCAACCGTCTATCCAAAGCATCAGCAATCTGCTGTTGAGCATTTACCATTGCCTGGATGCTGTTGTTTAAAGAACAAACAGCAGCCCTCTGTAGCCTCTGATTTTCTCTGTTGCACCATTCAGCACATGCCTGTGCCTCCATTACAGCCTGAAACATGCATCTGGTGACACCAGCTGCTGTGCTCTGTCATGCAGGAGCATGTTGGCCAGAGGTCCTCCTATGAGCAGCACTGGCCACGTGCCTGTGTGGGGCACCACCAGTAGTCTGGCTAACACCATGGTGTGCAGGCACACCTTCCATAGCCCCACACTTTTCTGTTCCAAGCAACCACGCACCAACTGTCCTTCCTCTATGGCCACTGATGATGGGGTATGTGCAGGTATGGGATCTGTGTGTGGGGATGAGGTGGATATAGATGGAATGGCAACCGATGGTACAGTTTCAGCCCCTGACAACTCTGTCTGTGCCCCAATTATATGTTCATCATCACTGCTAGAGTCTGTGGGGACACTAACATCTGATGTACCGCAGGAGGGCAATGCACCTACATCACCTGTGAGGGCAGACAAGAACTGTACATTACAATCTATACAATAGACACACACACACACACACACACACACACACACACACACACACACACACACACACACACACACACACGCATGTGATATGACAGAAGGCATGCAACATGCATGTGATATGGCAGACGGCATGCAGCGCAGACAATAATAGTGGTAGTTATCATACATCCCTAGGTTACACACAACAGCATGCATGTGTCATAGCAGACAGCATGCAAATTACACAATCATAGTAGTGGTTAGCATACATCCCTGTGTTACACCATGTGGACCAGCACAGGTTAACAGTACACCTCCCTGATGTGTGGCATATGACCTTGATAATCACATGTAGTATGACATGTGATCTGCTGAAGTGTGCAATGACCTGCATACATGTTTAACACAATGGTGTCCTGTCAAATATACAGTGGGGCAACGGTGTACCAATTCAGTGTTTCCTGTCTGCCCTACAGATATACTGCACATTTAGCTGATGTGCATGGCCATTGCAGGGAATCATGAGGCATCTCTAGTGCTATACAGTGTGAGTTACAGACAGGGTTCATAGCCATGACTGTGTTCAGATACAATACATATATACTGTGGAATGTGACCCACGTCACTGAGGTGTATACACACTAAACCATGATGTGGAAGTTGTGACACAGGTCACTGATGGGTATACGGATGACACCCTGCACATCTGCAACCATATTGCTGCAGCCTGGCAACTATGGCCAGACATGGTGAACACATCGGTACACCATGTCCCACATGACATCTGTGTACCACACACACACACACACACACACACACACACACACACACACACACACACACACACACACACACACACACACACACACACACACACACACACACACACACACATGAGGAGCTAGTATGGCATTTATGTCCAACACCAGCAACGGGAATGTACTGTATCTGTGGCCTTATGTGGATACTGTACAGGTGACTGCTGTCATGTTGCAACACCCTCAATATGTTCAATACATCTTATGTGATGGATTGATGTTATGCCTACACAAGATGTGCACAGGCCTGTAGGATGTCTAGTGTTCCACATCTACATTATGACCATTATACAAAGGCCATGGTTGAACCATTTGTAGCCATTGTACGACAGGGTGTACACACAAGCACAACACGTCTACTGTGTGTGTTGCTCCATGTCTCTGGCCATCCTCCATGGCCATGTGTGTACATGTGTTGTCCAAATTATTGTGATGGGCATCTATTTCACATGTCTTTGTTGTTCCATATGAAATATATGCTCCACTGACAACAGGGTTATTCAGATAAAGGGTGGTATGTGTGATATGTTTTCAGGTTAGGTAGGCAGTGTAGCAGCCAGGCCAATAAATGTCATGGGCATGTCAAGATAGCACATCACATTGTGTGACATTCATAGCAAGGCTATGATCCACACCGGTGAAACCTGTGTGCTGGCCATACTCCAGCCCACTGTGTAGTACTGTTTGTATTCACCACATGTGTAGATCAGATCTGTTATACGTCCCAAAAGTGAACAGCACTTCCACCATTGTATGCACAACTGTCAACACATCTGGCAATAAAGTTTGTGAGGATTCATGTCGGTGAGATGATTCACATAGTTTGCAAGTGTTGCACATGGGTAGTCATTGTGATGCATTGCAGGTCCGACCTGTATATCGTGACAGGACCATACATTATGTGTACATGTTGTGAATGGCCACATGGCAGATAGATTTGTGCATTACAGTTCCTGATAAATAATAACACTCTCACCTGCAATCGGCTGCTGTCACAGCGGAACACCAGAGGTACCTAAATAGGAGTAACACAGCAGTATGAACATAATCCACCCCTGTATAAAGGCTACAGGGAGCAATGTGCATAACACATACACCAGTACATTAGACTATACTATGGTGTATGCACATGTATGCATACACAGAGTAGCATACTATAGTATGCGGCATGTGTGCATACATGCCTTGCATATGATGTTACATTACATATTGTACAGTGACACATGCAACTATATGGAATATAGTTGGCATAGGTGCAGTACTGACTTACCAGACAACTCCAGGTTCAGTGGTTGAGATACACCCACCTCCACAATATTGGCTAAGGCTTGTGGATGTGGTTCTGCAGGTGTCCCCAGATTGGCCAGTAGCTCCTCGGTACATGTGAGTGGGGGCTGGGTTGGTGGTCCACCACCTGTTGCACCTTGTTCGCTGGCGATTGCATTCACACGCTGTTTTGCCCATCTAATGAGGTCTGTACAATGTCTGCGCACCTGCTGGTATGTGCGGTTGTGGCCACCCACATCATTAGCCCTCCTGCAAAGTTCCATCCACAGGGCATCCCACTGCTGTGCATCCTGTGGCACATGGCTGAACAGGATATCGTGATTGTCGAGTAGGTATGGGATGAGGGCCTCATCCTCCAAGCGTGTAAAAGGGGGAAGCCTTGCACGTGGCATACCTGGAAGACATAATGATGGAGACAGGTCACAGTAACTCACAGAGACATACAAAGCTACAGTTGAACATACATGTGTATCGCATTAATTCAGTTTAAATAGTTGTATTTGCAAACCTGCATGACACTGACATGTTTGTGTCACACACATGTGACACTCAATATTGAGTGGATATTATCACCATATATGTGAGTGTGTCACCTGATTACATTGCTCATACTCCATGTGGTTGCTGTCTTGATATGGGCATGTCTGTTTGCCTGTACTCATGTTCCCACCTATCAGCACATGGCTGGATGTGTCCACATTAATGCAGTCGACCTTGATGCAGTGTATATGTCACATATAAGGACTTACACTGCCTTAACAGACATGACCTGTGACCCTGCAGCCATGCTCACATAAGGTTTTACATGTATGTGTTCTGCCATATACATCTACACGGCATGGTACAGCGATTCAACATCCTGCCATGTATCACCTCTATTGCACATGTGATACACATGGGACACTGTCTAGCCAGATGGTATTTGCAGGGATGGATATCAACTATAGCATGTACAGTCAAAGTCAACTAGTGGGCTATATGCCATGGGCCATGTATGAATCTAGGATGAAAGGTTACCTGGCAGTAGCAGACAGGCGGGTCTGTGGGGCCAGGTGGAGCAGTGCCACATTACTGATCCACAGGGTTAATGATACATATACCATGCATTACCATGCGGTCATCACACCATGTTTGAGAGGGGAGCGATGTGCAGCTTTGACAGACAGGAATGCATAGTATGGCAGGACTATGTCAAGTGTATGGGACAAGGATCTGTCCAGCATGTGGTAGGCGGATGTCCGTGAAGAATGTGTTCGAGATCAGGATGAGTACGTGTAGCATGTCCAACATCACTGGGTTGGACATGGATTTATTCAGGGTATGCATCATGCTACATAGTAGAGATGGGGAGTGGGAAGGCTGGTGTAGGCCATCTGCACATGGCCAATACCCCTTAAAGGAAATATGTGATCTGATATGGGTCACTTGAGTGTTCTGTATGGCTGGACAATGATCTCTATATTCATGAATGGCACCCTATCATTATTAGGGTTGTCACATATGACTACCTGACAGGTGTGGTGATGTAGCTATCACAGGAAAGACAACTGCCCAGCTGCATCCCCTCACACACAAGTGTCCATTATGTTGACCGCTGCCTAGGTGGTAGTTCATGAGTACAGGGTTATTAACATAGGGGTGACAATGTGAGTCAGCTATTGCTTCTAGGTCATAGTCATTCACACACTTCAATAGGAAGATGCATTCTGTTTGTCTGTGAGGTATGGACTACAATGAGGGGGGAAAAAATTAATTAACCCTGACATACTGTAGCTGCCACTGGTGTGATGATCACGTATTATTCAGACACCTTCTGTAGTGTTGGTTCTGCCAGCAGTCCTGTTGCAAAACACTCCTGTGACATAGGAATGTACATCTAGTATACCGAGTGTAGGTGGTACACAGTATGGGTGATGATGTCCTATGACCTGGCAAGGTTATGATATGCAGTGTGACATCAACCATACTGTCATCTACATCTGTACTGCTGACATCACTTAAGTGATCAAGATTCATGGCCTTCCAGACCAGACTCAGCAGGGTAGTAGTAAAGTACTTCCCATTATCAGTGGAGTCTCCCCCTTTGTGGGTTATGATACCTGTTGGTGTGCACCATTCAGTGTGTACACAGCTTGACATGGAGCTATGTTTTACATGATGTGTACATGGAGAGCATCTTGTTTTGCCATATGTGTATGATACAACTTGTGATGTGGGCAGGTCCCATGCAGACTGAGTGCAGCTTGTACCTGCATAGTTGTGGGTACAGGGACCCTGTGGTGTACATGGATATATGCTTGTGTACCTGTTGGGGGGAGGGGTCATGTGTTTATATTATCCAAGACCTTATCTTTATTGCTTATTCATGCTAAGCACTTGTTCAGGACTTGTAAACACTACATAAACTAATAATTACTATAGCACTCCATCTTTCTCATTACCTACAGGTAAGGGTGAACAGGTTTTGTACATACTTTTCTCACTTGCATAGAGTAATGTAGCTCTTGTACGCACTTTCCTCACTTATCTAGGTGAATGTAGTTCTATATTCAGGCATGTCCAAGAGTTAACTGCCAGTGTTCTCACCTGCCTATCTGATGAATCTGGACATCTTGAGGCAATGTACACATTGCCTCATGTACACAGATAAGCCTCTCCACCTACCACCCAACACTACAACCTGTGAGAGATGCACTCATCTAGTCAAACTGGAAGTAAAGGTCTCTCCAACCAAGCCTGACCCTGACTGCCATGTGGAGAAGGTACACAGTCGCACAACACCATACTCATCACATAAGTCTCACTGAATCTACCCCACCATTAACTGGGAAAACTACTCGTGTACCAACACATTATCTCAACGGTTTCTGGAATTCATAAACACCAATGCCCTGACTCAACATATCTATACACTCACCAGGGGCAAAAATATCCTAGACTTAGTCATTACCAACATGAGTGACTGGTGCTCCACATGTGAAGCCAACTCCTCATCGTTCCGATCAGACCATGTGCTGAACACCATTGATATCCACATCCCGCACCTACCCCCCCATTAAGGAAACCACAGTATAATATGTCTACATGGTCAACTACATGCTTCTTAAGACAGACGTGGTGGACGTCATGACATGCAGATGTACAGTACTGTTACAACTGCTGAATCCTACACAAATGCACTCTATAAGCACTTACAGGAGTGCATGGCTTGTGCTATCCCAAACAGAACCAGGACTCTATACTCCTAATTAACTAAACCAATCTGGTGGTCCCCTGCCATAAACATATTGTACTACAGGAGGAAGACACTGTGGCAAATGAGAGTACAATACCATGCATGGAGGAGATCCATGGCCAGCCTCAGTAAGAAGGTGAGATCCCTTATAAGATCCTCCAAAGCTAGCTACAAAAACTATAACGCAACTGATACCAACAACAACCACAAAGCATTCTATAGCTATGTCACATATCTCTATGTCAACAACCAGATCTGCTCTGAGTTACAGCACAAAGGCATGAACATTACAGAAACAATTGATATTGGCAACATCCTGGCAGATCCCTCTCAAAGCTGCACACTCTAAAGGCAATATCACAGCATCAATGGGGCCAGACAACATCCCAGGCTGCATTTTACACGAACTTCAGTTCATACGGTCTCCCCACCTATGCACCATTTTCAAAAATAGCCTCACATCGGGCATAGTGCCCCCGGAATGGCGCACATCAACAGTTATCCCACTCCACAAATGTGGCACCACAATGGACCATGGGACGGACCTATTTTCCTATAGGCTTGACTAGCCTGGTCTGCAAGGCTATGGTGCACATCATGGATCACTGTCACAGAGACATTGGGTATCTCCCAACCTTTGACCCCTCCCTGTTTGGCATTGTTAAGGCCGAGCCATGCCTCCTAAACCTGGTGGACTTCTTAGAGACAGTTACCAAGGCATTAGATGAAGGTAAGGAGGTCCACACAGCCTACCTAGATCTCTCATAGGCTTTCAGCACCATTCCTCCTTCTGGTATTATCAACATACCCATCCGCCTGAACATTAACCCCTACGTCATGTGATGGTTTGCAAAGTGGCTCACGGACAGAACCCACACAGTGGGAATTGCATACCCTAGGTCCGACTGTATACCAGTTACAACTGGCGTCCCCCATGGCTCAGTCCTAGGGCCCTTCATGTTCGGTATATACGTCTCTGACGTACAGACAAGCACAGGAGGGCTTTGGCTGAAAAGGTTTGCAGATGACTGCAAACTAGGGGACATAATTGTTTCCCCAGCTATTACAGACTCCCTCTGGAAGGGTCGCACTGAGACGGATACCTGGTGTTAATATCATGGCGTCAAGCTGAATGCCTAAAAGTGCATAGTCATCCCCTTTGGATATAACTAATTACCCACGGACTACCACATAGGTGCTAGTCCCCTACATACAGAAAAGGTAATATGGGATCCAGGAACCTCAGTAGATACCAATCTCTCCTTTGATACCCATAATGACAATGTGGTTAGAATATCCTTCTACATGGCCCCCTAATCTCTAATGGGTTCTCATCCAGATCAGAGGGGCCATTGTGACTCTACACATGTCATCTTACACCCATTAAATGATACAACACCCCATTTGGAATATACCTTACAAGACAACTGCAACAGCTTGGAAGACCACTCCAGTACCACACCAAGAGGATTACTGACCTCAAACAGATGACCTATGCAGCCCAACCTATGAAACTCCAGCTGTACTCAGTTGCATACCACATACTCACAGGTGATCTCTGCTTGACATACAAGACCCATGTCCAACCCTGTATTGCTGGATATGCTCCACCTAAACAGAAGCCCCTGAGAGCCACATGCTCTAGGGACATTACACCTAACCACAATGATGAGTAGGACGTGCTGGATGGATAAATTCCTGACCCGGACAATCCCTATGCTTTGGAACAATGATTCCAATGTACATCAGGCAGGGCCCCTCATGAGCACTCTTCAAGGGAAACCTTGACATGTGGATAGGAGACAGACTTGTATCCCGGGGATCACTGCAGTGGCTCTGCTGGACAGAGGCACAGGGAACTATTGGCTCTGCTGTTCAGAGGCACAGGAAACCAACCTATGAGGATGGCGCAAGTCAACACTCGCGAGCTAGGCTTAGAGATGCCCTTGGTAAGACAGCCTAGTACCTACCTTTGCACATATTACATGTCTTATGTGCATGGATAGTTAAATAGCTCTTCCATTTTACTTTGCTATCATGCTGATAAACTGTCAGCTCACTAAAAGACATATGTATCTTGTTATTATGTATTGTAAATGCCAATTGACATAACTAATGTTTGCCTAACATTACAGTAATGCTATGTAGCTTGTAATACATATCTGCCTACAATACTGTACATTACACAGTTATTGGCACAATATCCCACAATGCAAATCATACTTGCACAGTGGCCCAACCTTCCACATGTTATTCTCTGTAATACACCCATATATATGGCTACAGTTACAATATATCAACATATACTATCCCCTGTTATAGCACATACTTGTTGGACCAGCCCTGCCACTGACATAGGCTGGTGAGGAGTATTTCTGTTCAAAGCCCTTATATAGCATCCCTTGTGGTGTATGCGGTGTTTGCCTTGTGACCTACAGCAGTACACACAAATACTACAAGCGTTACTATGCTTAACAATGCATCACTACAAGATAACTGTTTCCACTATATGGATTGCGTTCACTTTAAATACTACAGAATAGTACTACATAAACAGACATACTGACTGTTCTACAGACCTTATTAGTAACCCGAGGTGTCGTTAACTGTTGATTCAATCCTTTTCGGTTTGTGTTTCAATGTTCTTTGTAACATTTTGCTGGTATATACAGATGGTTTGAATGTGTGATAACACATCCTTTTCTAGTTACATATTGGTAACATGTGGTATCCTGTCCACCAATTGCTGTTCCAAAGTAGTTAATTGGATGCACATCAGCTGTGCAGTTACTCTATTAGCCGATACCATGGCAACAGTGGTGTATAAGTGAGTACTTCTTTTGGGCATTGTCCGTTTGCCTTACTTTTGAGGGAGATGGCCTAGATGTGTTATTGTGATATATTTCAACAGCTATATGGAGACACACAGAGATATATTAGCTTCATGACTCCCGTGGACTGTGTGTAATGGCTAGATGATTTAGTTCTACAAGTGAGTACAGCTGTTATATTTCGGAAGAGTGCTATTTATGCAGGGTTTGTTTGAACCTGATACTTCTGCAGATGTTTAAGTCTGGCAAGGATTTTTGGCCAGCTCAAGGCCGTATGGCTATGCATGAACTATGTGGTGTACAGTGTGCTCACCAGACATCCTTGATTTGGTGTACAAGTGTAGCATACTGTGCTGTTACTCAGTAATTGCTAACACATCCCGGTGTACGCACAACCCTCTGAAATGGGATTAGTGCAAACAAACCCTATTACATCAGCAGCTGTTCCATTGTATAACAGCAGCTATTTCACATAGGGCCATGTTAGTGTGTCTCTGACAAGGTATGTTAAGGCTTCTGCAGATGTTGTACAGTGTGTGAATGATTTGTGATGTTATTACAGTTTGTCTTGTAATATGTTTGGGTGTGGGGATGATGTTGGTGGGTGTGCTTAGCAGATGCAGGTGTGTAGGAACTGCTTTTATACATAATCGCTATGTGCGTGAGGGTTCCTTCCCTATTTGAACACCTATCCTTTTGTGGACTAATACAATGGTAATTGCTGGCTGATTGATTAAGGCAATGTTATGTGGTTCCTGTATAGCATGCAGATGATGTTAGTCCTTGAATCCCTTTGGTAATACATCTGAATGTAATAACGTGTTGCTACATGACAGCTGTGTATTTCTGTCATAGGTATTTGCAGTCATCATAGTTGTGTTGGTGACTGACCCTCTTTCGCTAGGGTTGCCACCTTTTCATATGGCCATAGTGGGACCTTTTCAGGACACACATCTGATTTTACAGGCCGACACAAACCCACGGTCAGTACAAGGGATAGAACTTTCCTTTCTTGCCTAATTATAAGCTTATTCTTGTAGCAGTTTAGTTGCTTATCCTGTTTCCTGTAACATGTAGGTATTTTAGATACAGAAATAACTATTGTATGCAACTATTACAGTACATATGGGACATAATTATGTCCTACAATCCCAGGACATTTGCTACGTTTAATATATTTGGTCAGGACACAACCGCCCAAAGAGGGAGTGTCCCTCATAAAGTGGGACAGGTGGTAAAAATATCACTGGCTCATGTCCATAGCACATATTTGTAATAGTGTATAGGCATATACTCTCCATATCCTTTGTTCATAAAGGTTGGTAGTGGCGGAATGTGTGATTGCTATGGTCTATGTTATACACATATATGAACACTTCAACCGCTGTATACGGCAGACCTATGGAATCCCAAAACCACAGTGTTCCGACGCACACAGTACCGGGACCAGACTCCCATACCCCACATTACTGACATCGATAGTAACTCGCGAAGGAAACACGAACATGGAACACACACATGCACACACAGACACACTGCTACCCAACACATCCAAACAAACCATCCTACACTATGTATAAGCAGGTGGCCAATCCCCCCAACACCCCCATGTAGGTGTCTGCACCCACCACACCACCCCATACTTTAATATTCTACATCCTAGGTCATGTAAACAGATGCACAAAGCTAACCCACAACCACACATTACAGTCCCCCAAGAACACACACCATGCACAGAACACATACTTACACACACTACAGCCCTAAGAAACACACGTACACACAGTAACCTACCCAAACCGCAACACCAGAAGCACTGACTAACTCTCTATTAACATTGTGAGATTACACCTCACGCATCTGGTGTTTTGGTACTGTGTTCTTTCAGACCTTAAGCCTCGGGATTATGCGCATTGGTATGTAAAGCAGTCAGTATGTGGTAGGTATGCCATTTATATGTACCTCCATGGTTATGTAGATGTTGTTAACCTATCTATATATCTACATATATATGTATATCCACATATATCGACATATCTCTCTCTCTCTCTCTCTCTCTCTATATATATATATATATATATATGATGATGTATATATATATATATATATATATATATATATATATATATATATATATATATATATACCATAAGCCTTTCATTGGGTGCATGCTGGATTGTCCTATTTCAACACATTCCTACCTTTTGTCTTTTATCCTGTCAGTATACACGACTGCCATTGGTACATCTCAGGTAGCTTAGTGGTATGTTATTGTGATGAATGTGTACATGGTTGCGTGTTCTAATCCTGGCAGTGATATCTTACCTCTCAGAGCAGGCACTGGTAGTGCAAGGGTGATTAACGCACATTTCAATGGTTGTGTGATCCACATGTTTATTATTCTGTGAAGAATTACCTATATATATGCAATTTGTGTTTAAGGTATACTATGTAACATGTACACATCTGTGAAGATTCCTGTCAGGGATACTCCCCATTATTTGGAACTACATCCCTGATTACATTATACAAAACCCCTCACTGACACTCCGGGGAATCCTTGCAGAGTGGGTGGTGAACAGTAGCTACACCCCAGGGATCCTGCAAGTGGCTCTGCTCCACAGAGGGACAGTTAGTTGATCGATGGGGTGGCGACAGCAGACGCATTTTGCCTATGCTTATGAGTGGCCTCAGCAGTTGGGCATGTACCTACCTATGTATCTATGAAGCTGTACATACAGTATGGACACATGCTGATAGCTTAATTTACTGTTCAGGTATTGACTTACCTTGTGCCAATGGCGGTTGTGTGTATAATAGTTGAGGGCTACCTATGTAGGATGCACACAGTAGACCACCTATACATGACAATTTACAGGTGGTCATGTGTGTGTGCCATCCATGTTTTCTGTGTGGGCAGGTGGAGAAGTCCATGAGTGCCTACACTGTCAGTGTGTGTGCTATACGTTCTCTCTTTGCCAAGACATGGGCATACTGGGCATGCTTCCGTCTGCCTACTGGGGCTAGGACAGGGTGTTCGTGGTCTGAGTCCCCCTGTGCCTGTGGGTCCCTTGGCAACGGTGGTGGGCTGTGAGGGCCTTCACCATTCTGTCCCTGCTGCAGCTGTTTCTGCAGGATCATATTGTGTAGCATGGCACATATTATGAAGATGTGGGCACACATTCCTGGAGAGTACTGCAAGGCTCAACCAGATATGTCCAGGCTCTATGATGATTCTGGTTTCTGTGTGTGCCTCATTATGGCATTCTTGCGTGGTTGTGTGTGCATTTTTGATGGGAGTCATCATCCATGGTCCAGTACATAGCCAGCATCCCCCACCAGGTGGCCATATGGAATGTCCCCCCTGGAAAATACCTGATACAGCTGTGAGGCATGCCAGATGTGAGAGTCGTGATAGCTTCCAGGGCTGCCAGCACACACATCCATGATAATGCCCTGGGCATTGCACATGACCTGGCAGTTGATTGAGGGGAATCCCTTTTGGATTATGTAGCGCCTACCCTGCTCACCGGGTGGTGACTTGATGTGTATTTGCGTGCAGTCTATTGCATCCAGTATCTCTGGGTAGTCTGCCACATGGTGGAAGAGACGCATTTTGCTGGCCAACTCCTCCTGAGTTCGGGGGAAGCGTGCTCATTGGCATGTGGTAAAATGGCATCCAGGAACTGGTGGAGTACCCTGGATGCTGATGCCTGTGAGATCCCCATGATATCCCCAGTTGGCCTTTGGAAGGTACCTGTGGCTAGTATTCTCAAGCTTACACATATCTTTGTGTCCACTGGGATGGGTTCCCCTCTGTTACTTCTGGCTCTAAGGCATGGCCGGCACAGCTCAACAAGTTGCTGTATGATGTCCCTGTCCACCCTGTAATGCTCTACTATCTCCAGATCATGTAGCCCCTGGTAGGTTACCCCCCTGGGTCTGAACACTCGTCTCCTCCTCCGGTGCCTGAGATGGTTGTCAGCATCATCCTCCACACCACCATCAGTCTCCAACACATGCTGGTGAATCAAAGCTATGGCAGCCCCTCACATATATATATTAAAAGTTCCCCGTTTGTATACACCAATGGTGCAGAGTGTCTGTGAATACACAGGTGCGTGTGTGGGGAGCTTTCACACCTTATACTATTGTGCAATGGATGATGCTGGTGTAATTGGGTGTGTTTGTGCTATTCCAGCTGCAGGGTATCTTAATTATTGGTTTTACAACAGGTACTGCTATTGTGGGGCCTTTGGTGTTGACTTACGCTTATCTGCCATGATTCATCTATTGCCCTTTACTTCTATTTTCAACCCGATTCACCTCCCATTGTCAGGCATTCATCCAGCTGCCACCTTTCTTGTTTTGTGCTTCCACAACCCAGGATTGTGTTTTGAAATGTGTTACGTAGCTGATCTACTGCAAGTTTGCTTTGTTCTGTTGTGACAGTTCTCTTTTGTTTGCTGTATGGCACCTCCCCTTTCCTGTTCTGCAGGTAGCTGCTAGCAGCCTTGTTAGCTGTTATCTATGGCCCACTGTGAGTTTCTAGGTGTTAATTACTCATTTGTACTCCAATTACCATGCTGCAGCATTTCCTTATTGTCTTCCCGTATCCTTCATCTTTCAGCTGTGGTGCATGCCACGCACAACCGTTTAACAGGTTTTGTGTGT
The DNA here is from genome assembly GCF_019279795.1 of Protopterus annectens. NCBI lineage: Eukaryota > Metazoa > Chordata > Ceratodontiformes > Protopteridae > Protopterus > Protopterus annectens. The sequence goes on from NC_056744.1 coordinate 535,394,271, forward strand.
GTTTTCATCCACGTTCACATGAACTTTCGGTTACCTTGTGTGCTCTCAGCTAAGCAAAGCTATGGCTACTTCCACACCCCTATCCTGCGGCTTTGCTTAGCAACACGCAACATGGATTAGCAATGATCCAATGTGCTTACAGCTACGGTGGTGTGCCCCTGTCTTGATGTCATGTTTACCTCCAGGCCACTCCTCAGTGTTGTAATGCTACGCCATGTGGTACATCCTTACGCCGGCGGGGCATTTGCGATTCAGTATTACTTGACTCATTTGCATGACATTGACTGCTAATTCCTAGTTACCACACGGAACACTGTCACAGACCCTTAGCAACCCTTGCACCATGGTTGTGGTGTAGCATGCATGCCATTGACTATTATGGGGATATCATGAATTGTGTTACATTACAGTTTTATGACATCTAAATATATTTTCCTTGTGATCCCGTTTGCGCACCGATGCACTGCGGTTTTACTTTGCGTTGGTGTGGCCATGACATTAAATGTTATTTTGTATATGTTGTGCATGTTGTTTTATGCCATTGGCTATATATTTAGCCATTGGCATATATTAACATTATAATACATAAGTTTCATCTGCTTTCATGGCTCTGATTTTATGTTTGACAAAATGTAAACCTTTTTTTGGTTTACATTTCTACATGCTTACGCTATGCCTGCACAACTTCATGAATCGCTATATACCTTCATTTGCATGCTACACTGCTGTGCATGGGGTAATTAGCATACATGCACCGGGAGCTGCACAGCTCTGGCGTATGCTGGTAGTGCATGTGGAAACAGCTCTTACCTGAATCACTCGACGGCCATATTTAGCGCTAGATCACCAACGCTACTCTGGCGCATGGCGCAAGCTTCATGAATCTCGGGGATTAACTATTTTTTCAGATGGTTTGATGTGCAGGTAGCTTAACAATCTGTCTTGTCAGTATTTCAAATTTACTTGGGCTGCATGTGTAGAACATTAAAATCGGTTGGCTTTCATTGATGGGTCAGAGGTGTGTCACCAGTAGAAGGAAACTGTCAAAGACAACTAGTGCTAATGACAGCATTTATGTCTTAGTGGTGACACTGCACAGGTGGTCTGAGACTGGCTCTGAGAAGTGGGTTTAACGGTCAGCTCTTCATTAGTAGACGGCACCAACATCACTCAATTATGTCCCCTTTGGCATGTATGTAACCAGACACTTGCAACAGTTAGAACACCCAGAAAGGTTTCTCAATAGAAGAATTCAGGGCATGCATATCCTATCCTACACTGATAGCCTAAAGTCTCTATCTCTGTATTAATTCTTCTACAAACTGCTGAGAGGGTATCTTTGCCTAGCTTACATGCCTTTCTCAGCTCCAGTCCTGATGGATCTGTGGCATATGTACAAAACCAACAGCATCAGAAACACTAGATCCATGGAGCTGAACTTCATTTGTGACATAAACAGAATGTGCTGCAGAGACAGATATGTATGCCAAACATCCCTGTATTATGGAATAGGTTCACCATCCATGTAAAACAGAGTTCATTCCTAACCTTATTCAAATGAAAAATTGACAATTTAATAGGAAGTCATAAATTTACCCCAGGTCTGGCCCACATGTTCCTTATGTGTAGAGGCCTGCAATAATAAAATTATTATCCTAACACCATCACCCTACAAATCCTTGGTTACCTGTCTACTAACATACCCCTCTAATAGATGCCCATGATACTCAAGACCCAAATGGTTTGGGGTGCACCTAGGCTTGTAAAGGGCCATTGTGGTCACTAACCTATTAACAATCTATGAACCGATGGACCCTTTGGGAAAAATAAATTCCAAGTGGCTGATAGAATGTAGGACATTAAAAGTATAATGTGGATAGATTGCTTGATGTTAAATAATAGAAAGTACTCATAAAATGTATTATTTGCAAAGGGTGTACAATACTGATTATTAATCAGCTTGAAAACTAGGAATGCAGCTCTAGTTCATGGCTGGCAGACAGTTAAGAATAAACAAAGACAGACAGAGGTGGTCTCTGTCCTGGGAAAGGGAGATAAAAAGACATTTTTACTTTCAGCAGTTTGTATCAGCAAAGCATTACTTTGCAAGATTAAGGCCACAATAATCAGTGCATACTCAAGTACTGATGTTAGGATATTAAAATAATCAGTGCATACTCGAGAATTGCTGTTAAGATATTAAAATAATCAGTGCATACTCAAGTATTGCTGTTGGATATTAAAATAATCAGTGCATACTCAAGTATTGCTGTTAGGATATTAAAATAATCATTGCATACTCAAGTATTGCTGTTAGAATATTAAAATAATCAGTGCATACTCAAGCATTGTTGTTAGGATATTAAACGTAATAGCAAGTCATGCATCCATGGCTAATAGATGGGAGACTTTGTAAGTCTATTTGAACTAGTTCAAGACTTTAGCCACAGTCTGTTCAGTGTGTGCCATAAAAATAGCCTGTTCTATGGATATGCTAAATACTTTTTCTATTCAGCCTTTCCAAGATAACCCTTAGAGGATCCTGAATTATGATGTTAGGAAAATTAGAAAGCAGTAGTGGGCCTTCGAGAAATCATGACTGAAGTTAATAAGAAAGTTATTAGTAAACTGTCAGTTCCAGACAAGAACAAAACACTTATGTGTTTCATTCTCCAAAGTTTTAGAAGCAGAATCCAACCTCAGTAATACCATGTCATCTATATACAATGTGAGTCTAGACTTTGGAAAATCAAAAGGTAGACTATTAATAAATGTATAGAGGAAGTACAATATTGAAACTTGAGGATTTCACCATTAATGATTCCATCTTGTAATACATTAGGGCCTGAATGAATCACAAAGCTCATACTGATGACACAAAATGGAAAGCAATGTATCACTTCTTCACTAGGGCCACAGGCCAACAATTTGTCTAATAGCATGCTATGACCCACAGTTTCATAGGCCAATTAAGCACAGGGAAAAGGGCTTCAGTGATGAGGTCTTTCCCTGTTATATCATTTATCAGATAGGTAATAGAGTACAGGGTATATTGTGCTAAAATTAGTTTTAAACCCATACTGTTGTGGGAAGATTATTTAATACATATCTGTGTACTCAAATAGTCTTGTTCAAGACATCGTTTGAAGGAGTTTTGCTAAATAGCACAAAAATGGCTCTTGGCCTAAAGTCAGTAACCCCTGAGTTTTTTTTTTCTAAGTAGAATAATCCTTGCATATTTAAAGTTGTAAAGGACAATGACTACTTACTGAGACAGGATGAAAATGTAAGCAAGTGACTTTGAAGAAAAAGAAGAAGACATCTTAGCCTCAAGAGCAAGTTCCAGGGTATATTTTTCAGGAGATCACACTAATCTGTTAGAATTCAAATTAATTGTGGTGCATAAATTACCTCATGAAGTATAGAAGCAGGACTTGGGAACTTAGACTTGGAAAGCATAAAAATGTATTTGAAAGGTTGCCCCCCCATATTTCAACAGTAAATTTCAATCAAGTGCCCATATGTTTTTTTTTAGTGGATTTTAAGTTCTTAACAAGATCTTGTATCATTCTCCAGGACATCTTCAGGTCACTAAATGCAGATCTTGCTCCAGTCAGTGCCATCCATTAATGAGGTACCATACTTTCAATTATTGCCCAAACCTGAACCATCGCAGGGAGTACACTGTGCATTTTAAATGACTAGTTAACTAATGATCAGTGGTCACTGAAAGGGCTCAACAAGACAAAAAAATTATAAAAACTCTGATATATATTTGTAACAGGTGTATCTAATATGCTAAGGATTGGTATTGTTGGAAAGGAAAAACAAAAAGATGAATCGGATTCATTACCTTAAGACTCCATTTACTCATCTCTTAGATGGCTCCCCCCAGTCAATGTTAAGATCCGAAGCCAAGATTTACTTTTATTATTGCAATGTATGGAATCTTTTTACTATATTTTTTAACTAGAACTTGAAGGGGATGTATAAAGTAGCAATAAACAGATTCAGATGGCCTCCACTCAGATGAATAAGGACTGTGTAGGATAAAACTCTGATATCATCATACCCCTGGATATGGTTTTGTCTGTCATCTAGAATCTCCCCTGTATAATGTACAGTGATACAGACCCCTAGATGGCATTTCCAGATTCATGTAAAATTCATATTTTTAAACCTATGTATTCCCTCCTCATGGTACAGTGATCTCAGATGCAGTTATATACACATTAGGGACATGCAGCATAGCACTGGAATACTGCCCTTTGTAGGAAAATAATTTTTATAACACCCATTTTCACAGTTAGTGGAAAATGACATTATGGGCATTGCAATGACAATACAGAAGTATCTCTTTAACTGTGAGCTTTATACCAAGATATGGTATAGTAACAGATCTAATTAAGCATTTAATTTATTTACACTATTAAATAACATATATGATTTTGTGCTCTTTTGTTGGGCCCTGGCTTCGAACACTGACAATCTGTTGCTAATGTGATTCAAATTCAAATTGGCAATAGACAGATGTTTTACATGACAGGAAGGTATGGGCATGCTGACGTAAGGAGTAAATATATAACAAGAACAGATATGGGAGTTAACATCCCCTGCTCCTATTATTAACAAAACTAAACAGAGAATGGAATTATATCCTCGGTCACTTACGCTAGTAGAGTAAAGGACATGCTGAGCAGTCTTTGCTTAGTTTGAATAGCATTAAGAAAGACCAAAACCATGTCTTTGCTCATGTTTCCCACCTGCCCAAAAAATAAATGGAATTTGTGGGAATGATGCATGCAGAATAATGTTCAAGAGGAGGATTGAGGTTTAAAAGAAAGCAGGAATTGCACAATACATGTAATACTGGAGTATATGAAAGTTGTTATAATAAAGAAATAAAAACACACATACAGGAAATCCATCCCTGGTTTGGCACTTATGTCTCTAATGGACACTGTCAGCCTATAAATGGTTCTTTTCCCAGGCCCATGCTTGTAAATGTTTCATCTCCCAGACCCCTGCTTACACATATCAAGGGTACCAGAACTTGTCAGAGATTTGGGATGCATGGCTAGGCTTAAAAAGACCCCGGTAGTTATTAGCGTAGTGCACACTTATGAACCTACAAATCTATATACAATGTATAATGAATGAAAATGCTAATATGGCTTGTTTTCTTTTCTGTTAATGTATATGTGATTATGTCTTAGGTGATAATTTAATAAAGATGTTCGCTAAAAATATATATTTTTTTGCAGCAGTTAGCGTTGTCGTCTCACAGCAAGAGGCTCTCCGGTTCGATTCTCGCCTCGAGTGCCTTCTGTGTGGAGTTTGCATGTTCTCCCCGCGAGCAACAGAACATTAAAAAGGCATGCAGATAGATGTGTGAATGTGTGTGTGCCTTCTCTGAAGGCTGGGTGCCGGGCTGGAAACTCGACACCATAAAAATCCACTGCCAGTTATAAGTAGACTGGAGATCCGGTGTGGCGACCCCTAACCAGGAAAAGCCGAAAGTTTGCAAAAAAAGAGTTTGAACAGTCTGTGGTGCAGCATAATACTTTAAATGTGGAAGCAGTTTACTGCTATTGACTCTAGCAGAACAAAAGTGTTTACCTGTTGACAAGAACTGTAAGAAGTAATAATATATGTAGTACTATGAAACTATGAAGGTATTAAGCCCTTTTAAACTTACTATGGTCACCCCAGATATCATTGTAAGACTGAATAAAAGGAAATTTACTTAAAAAGGATTGAATGTTTTTAATTAGGATAATGAAAAAAGACTTTACAAGCCTCATGTATTGCTAGTCATCCAAGATTGTTCTGGTAATGACCAAGAATGTAAATTAAGATCACTATGGGGCAGTAAGGGATGGGGCAGGGGAAAACAAAGTGGAAAGCAGTTGACTTTGCTGACCTTTTATCAACTACTGCCTGACCAAAGGTAACACTCATATGTGCTATAAATGTTATAAATGTAAGAGTGGGGTGTACTAGGTATGGAATGGACTGGTTAATGAATAATATACAGCAAGTACATATTGGAGCAGACAGTTTGCAAACAATATGCTACCTACTAACTACAGCAACAAACGAAACAAAACAATACTAATGAAGTTTAGAGGAGAGGAGCAGAAAGTACTGGTAGGTTAAAGTCCTTACATCCTTGACACACATAAAATGAAAGGGGGTTAGCAAGTCAAAAAAATCTAAGTAAGCTGCAGAAAGAAATAGGGGTATTGCAAATCCGGCAGGATTACAAGAACATTTGTGAAACAGACATCTGGTGCTTGCAAATAGTAAAAGCTAGAAACTAAAAGTACAAGCACCTTGTTGTTTACACATATGTCTGATATTACATATAGCTTTTAGTCCAGTGCAGAGAGGCATTTTAACCATGTCATCCAAGTCCAGGCAAGAAAAACTCTGTCAGGTGTACTTTCACTCAGGTGAGATGAAGTCATTTGATATGTATGAATGAGTACTGAAGTCATTGTGAGGCCTACAGTTGGGAAACTGAGCTAACAGAAAAGACAAACAAGCTACAGTAGAGAGTTGATTATCCAAACTAATAGGGACCTAGGGTAGTTCAGATAATTAAACTGCTTGGATAATCAAACATATACTGAACAGGATAAAAAACGTCTAAAATCTTGTTTTTTTTCTGCACACAGGGAATACACTTTTTCAACCATTTAGCAATTCCAGTGGACAAAAAAGATTATTTTTCACATATGAGCATGTTACAAGCTCAAAAACATGTACACATGAATATGTATAATGTTTACATATTCAGACTGTATGATTTTTCCTTCCCAAAAACTTTGGAAGGCTGTGTTCGGATAATTGCTGTTTTGGATAATCGACTATGAAACACACACACACACACACACACACACACACACACACACACACACACACACACACACACACACACAGAACAATGTGGTCTGCTTAGGTGAGAACAGCCCTTGAGATACCATCAGGTCTTTTACCTGTGATGACACTTTGAATCCGATCACACTGCGAACGTAATGATGAAGACAGAGGTAGTATATTTCCACTGGATGGCAGGAGCTTCCTCTTTCATCTTGAATCTCATTACTACATGGAATACTTTATGATGAATAGAAAAAAATGAGACAATTCTTCTGAAATAAAAAGTTACACCTGACTGCTTTAACATCTTTTTTATGTACTTGCCTGCCTGGTTTGACTAGACTAGTTTTTTGAATCCTTTCAGATAATTCAATTCAGAGGCAGTTCTGTGAAGTACAATACACTTTCCAAATGACAGAACACATCTGACTGAATTATAGTTAAGATTTGAGAATTTAAAAGGCTTTTACTATGTTAAGAAGAAAAATACAAAAGGACAGTTGGCAGGAATGGCCAGAGAGTAAAATGTTAGCAGCTTGACTATATTCTTTGCCTTGTAAAATTATTTCACACGTCCTTGTGATGCACTACTTGTTACAAATACATTACATCTCATCCTGACACACACATACATTGAGATGATTTTAACAAGAGTTGAGGGACTAGATTGCGCTTTAATTTCACCTAAGATACAAGTTTATAACTTTGCCTACATCTTATAAATGTAATATTTAATTCTGTCTTTTGCATCTCTTGTTCAAGGTTATTAATTAGTGCAATTTGCAAATGTGATACAGAAGTTAAAAGATAAAGGAATGTTCTTATAAAATCTTTTGTAATTGACAATGCAGTAAAAAGGTAGACACTTGGAGTATGCTCACACCTCAGACTGGTGAGAATATGTTAGCAGAGTGGGACTCACAGCTATGATAACTTTGAAGAAGGCAATTAAATACAGGAGCTGGAAAACATGTTTTATGCATTAATGTTTTTTTTTTCTAGATTCTAGAAATGAAAGGGGACATATGAGGGGGCTCATAATTAGATTTCAGACTGTTTGCTGTAAATACTTCTAAAATAAATAGATGCTATGGTTAAAATAACAAGCATATCTTCTTTTTTTAGTATCATCTACAGTGAAAAAAGCCTGTCAATGCAATACATACCTAAAGTGCTATTGACTAAAGAATAAATCAAATGAAGGAAACATAATGGATTGTATTAAATCATTCAGTATCTGTCTGCATCTATATGGTTCCACTGCATTACATTGACATACCACAATGTTGATGACCGATTGATCAAACACAAAAGGTTGACATATACAGACAGGTGACAGGTGTAATAGATCAACCATCTCTAAGTAGGGCAATATTCCCTTTACCTGGGGACTGTGTGATCTTGGAGTTAGTATATATAGTTAGCAAGGTTCTGGGGTTGCTTATCCCCATGCAAAAAAAATATATATACATTAATTAATTAATTAATTTATTTATTTATTTATTTTGGTTGGATGCAGTGAGGATTTTACTTGCACATATAGAGTTGACTGTCAGTATTTCCATTGTCAATTTTTTGTGGTTGATGTTTTTTGCTATCAACATTGTAGTGTGTTGAAATAATGCAATACTTCCATATATGTACATATATATATATATATATATATATATATATATATATATATATATATTTATATAAAATTGTTATCACACTGATGAACACTGGAAAGATTCATGATAAAATTGTATCTCAACTGAAGTAGATATATTTTGTTAATCTATCTATACTTTCTGCCAATCTATTTATCTATCAATATATATATATATATATATATATATATATATATATATATATATATATATATATATATATCTTCTCTATCTGGTCCAGAGGAGCTAATTAAGATGTTGTGAGCAATATTTTGAGATGCTCTGTGTACAACTTTATTGTGATGCGTATACATGACACATTACAGTATCAAAGCACGTAGTAGCATATTTTAATCTGAATCAAATGCTGAAGTGTTGTGAAAACCAAGGCCTACAGCCTAAAGGTGATGAGATGTTTGCATCTGCTAGACAAAGATTCTTGAAGTCCATGGGAGAAGACTTTTGAAGGAACATAATGAGAAGACTCTGTTGAGTGCCAGGGTTTTAAGGGTAGATTTATCTGTGCAGTACCAAAAGATTTCCTCTGGGATGTGTATATCCTACTGTGGATTTACTTGTGGAATGCCAGTAACCTAATTGTGTGAAGTAGCTTGGCTAAGGTTTCAATATCTGAGAACTTTAAGTAGTTTTAGCACTTCCTCAAGAAAGTTTAAACCTGACATGAAAAACCCAAAACTGGAGTGTAAGCAGAGTGTGCTTGTTTTTATTTTTTGGTCAACTTTATTTTAGATTATCACAAAAGTGAAGTTTATAACCCTGGCACCTCCTCAATGGCCTTCCAGGTAGTATAAAAAGACACACAAACATTATATTTAAATATGTGCACAAATGGAATATAGTTAAAAATGAAAATAATCAATTATTTAAAATATTTTCCAGTTATTATCCACTATTCAAACTATAATGTTTCAATGTATCACATTTTAAAATAAAAATAATTTGATTAAAATGCAAACAGTCTTTTGCAGTACCCTGTCATCTAACTTTTTAATTAGCTTGTTGTGTTACTCACAATGAAACACAATGAAACACTTCCCCGTGACCTCTTCAGTAGTTTGAACAATGATGCACAAGCACAACAATGATGCACAAGCACATCAACTAACCCCAAACAAAACATTTCCCCCAGCCAACCCTTCAGTAGTTTGACCAAGTACACATACACACTCTAATACAATTAAAATGAAATATTTTCACCTCCTTTTAGCTCTTCATAATTCCACTTATCCATGGTTTTGTCACACATTGTGTAAGTTCAGGCTTCTTTATTTATTTATTTATTTTTTATTTTACATTTGGTGACCGGGCTAGTCTAGCTGGACAAATATCAATTACAAGAATTACAAGAATTAAAACAATCATTAACAATAAAAGATAATAAGCAACATAAAATAGGTACAAAGTTATACATTTGTATGAATTTAACAATAATAAAGCCAAAAAAGCAGAACCAAAATCTGTCAGAGAAATAGTTGTTTAACAGTCATGGATTAAGGATTTTATGGATTTTATGTATTTTGTATGCCCTTTTATGTTTATCTGTATGAGTCAGAGTAATACACCAATGTATAAAGAGCCTAACCCCCATAATAAACCTCCCCCTAATGCTTATGCCTTAAGTATGTTACACTTTTGCCATAAGGAGGCATGTTTACCAAAGCACCTCTGTGTTTCCGTAGTCAGCATCATTCAAGTACAGTTACCTATCTGCATAGCACTGCTATTTGTAGAATGCCACTATGCACCAATGAAGGACAGGATCATGAATATCACCCAATGTTAAATAACAATGGACTCTGGACTTAAGTATAGAGTACTCCAATTTTAACAGTCAGACTATTCGCCTGATTTGATACCATGTAACACCATTAACTGCATGCTTCCTTTTAATCAGGACATAACCCACCTTATGATATATTGATTACTATTAGCTCTTATCATCACACAATAAATTGCTCAATAAGTAAGTGAATCAAACATCTTGGCCATGTCTAAATATATTATTCCTGTTGTCAAGTCCATATCTAAAGTCAGTATGATCTGATCGTAACACTGAATTAAATTGTTTAGAGTTGATCTCTCCTTTATAAATCCATATTGAAAAATATCCAGAAGACACAATTCATTGCCACTGTTTATAATATAAATTAGGTAACACGCAAAGCATTTACCAAGAAGCATATGGAGATTGTTTTTAATTTCATCTCAGCTGCCATTCTTATAAATTGGTGTAATATGAGAAATTTTCCAATATCTGGTACTTTACCTGAAAACAAAAGTTTATTGGAAAGCAGTTTTAACTGGGATTCGATATGATCCTTAATATTATATAGCAGTACTGAAGGAATATTATCAGGTTCCACTGAGATTTCCTTTTCAATAGTCTGAAATGATTTCTGTATGGAGACTGTACTAATAAATAGAAAAGGAATTAGAGAGTATGTAGTCAGCCCCTTTTCAATATAGTTTGACATAAAGATGGTTTAGGGATGAATTAATTTACAATTACCTCAATGTCATAAGTCAATAACAATGTTTGCATTGGTTTAAATTGATTATCAATGTATTTGTAAAAATATTTTAAATTGGATGTCTCATATGCTAGTTTTTCCTTGTACAAATATTTTAAATTGGATGTCGCATATGCTAATTTTTCCTATCAGTAATTTTAATTTAATTTGCTTAATGATGGAATTCTATGTCTTTTTGTTCTTATAACTTGGGAACTTTGTTATTATTTTTTATTTTTGTTGTAGAGCCTTTTTATTTCCCTGCACCATCATTTTCTAGTAGACCTTTATATTTGTAAGATGCAATAGTGTCCACACATTGTTTCAAACTTCCCAAGTGTTGTTAAATCATAATTTTGATCTTTTAGGCTGATATAATTTATGATAATGTGTTTTCCCATAGTCAAATATTTTAATCATGGGTTTATAAGAAGTAGGTTAGTTAATAATTCTCTTCAGACCGGTTACCAAGAGAGAGTGTTATGGCAAAAATGTGAAGATGTTTGTGATACTAGTTTTGTTTACCTTACTAGAAGAGAACTTAATAATGGAGTCAATACATAGGTAGGACCATTTTATTGATGAGTATATTTTCATCAAGATTTCAATTTGTAGATGGGGTGAGATTCTGAATTAGAAGGGTCTTAGCAATAAGGCTGTAGCATATGCAAAACAAATTTGCTGTTAGGTATATTTTTTATCATAAGAACATCTGACTGAATCTCATATGTTTGATAAAAATGATTGAAAGTAGATTTGACTGAAAAGCTATTTAACGTAAAAGCCATTTCACTGAAAAGCTATTTTACTGAAAACATTCTAAACAACATATATACCCCAAAGCATTTTATTACAAGACGACAAGCCCTGTGCACCCTCAATATGGGCAGATTCACCCCTCACACTCCGTTAATTAAATATTCTAACTCTAATATCGTACACCAGTGGCGAAAGAAAACATTGCATACATTGAATCAGTGCTGGTGTACATATACAAACATAGACATCTACAAATCTTGGGGTAAACCTGACAGTGGGCATTACTAATCCACACAAAATCTTGTAACTTACTACTCTAATAACTCCTATGCTCAGAAACAGCACCATAAATATCATCTGTAGACTTTCATAGTGTTCAACAAAATAGCTTTTCAGTCAGATGTACTTTTAATCAATGTTTTTCAACCCTATATATTTCAGTCAAATGTACCTTCGATGAAATATTTACATCTAGGGCCCTTATAACCCTAGCCATGCAACCTAAATGTGACCCATAAAGCTGATTCATATATGGAGAGATTTATTGACTGCATCTGTCTATTTGAAATGTAGGCTCCAGACCAGGGGTGATTTTCTGATTACGGATTTATTGATCCAACTTGCACCTAAATATGATTAGGGAGGAACTCTGCTTTACATGGATGGGGAACCTATTCCAGAGAATGAGAATTCTCTGAGAAATATATCTGTCCCTACAATATATCCTATTTATGTAGTGAGCAAAATTTAGGTATTTTGGTTTTGCAGATTTGCAAAAGTTTCTTCAAAACAAGGTCCAGAGATGCCTTGTACTCCAGGCACAGATCTCATCTCAGTAGTCTATATGATACATAGTAAAGATATAGGACTTTAAGGTGATCAGTGTAGGACATTTTGTTTACTCCCTGTACTCTTTTTGTAAGGGACCTTTGTGGACATTCCATTTGCTGCATGTGTCTGGTCAGGAACATACCGATGGGGTCATTATATTCTATGATGGGTCTGATGAGGGTGAATACAATGGTACAATGACGTCTCTTGACCTAGATGCCAGGATCTTACTTATAAGTTAAGCAACATAGAAGGAATTTCTTTCGGTATTGAACACATGTTGATCAAAGGCTTGGTTACTATCTAAATGAGTTCCTGGATCCCTTATTAGTGAATCAATTTTTAGGGGAGATTTATTGATGATATAGCTACACAAGGTGTCTGACTTCCCAAAAGAAAATTTAATGTATTTCCTGGCATTGAGGTTTTAAGCCATGGCTTTCACACCAAATGTCTGTTTGTGTTTAACCTTCCTGAAGGGTGTTCTCATCTTGGGGGATTAAATGACTGCTCCTAGTTTGCAATCATCTGTGAAGTTGGTCAGCCAGAGGCCTTTGACATTGCCTTTGACCTCAGAGAAGTAGATGTCAAAGAGGAGCTGGCCCAGCACAGACCCCTGAGGTACTCCACTGGTAACTGGGCTCTTTGTAGAGGTGGCCTCACCAATCCTAACTTCTTGGGTCATATCTGTGAGCCAGCTACTTATACATCTTATTATAAAGGGGATTATGCTAGTTCTGTAAGTTTGTTGACAATGCCTGGGTTGGGTATTGTATCAAATGCTTTAGCCAGATCTAAGTAGGCGGTATGGACTGATTTTCCTCCATCCATTACCTTAGCAGCCACGTCAAAGAAGTCCATCAGGTTCAGTAAGCATAACTTTCCTTTGACAAAGCCAAACTAGGATGGAGCCAGTGTCTGGAGGTCTCCTGCCTTGTTGTTGATAATTTCAATGATAATTCTTTCCATGGCTTTGCAAATAGTCAGACTAATGGGTCTGTAGTTTCCAGGATCTGTGTAAGGTCCTCCTTTATGAAGTGGGATAACCATCAAAATCCTCCATTTCATTACACAAAGCCTTTTTAAAGACTATAGTTAAGCAGTGACTGCAGGAGTCATGATATTTTAGACTGTTCAGGAGGCAAACTGGGATGTTACTGGGGTCCCTTGTGTCTGTGCTCTTTGCTTTAGTGACCGCAGCCAGTATATTCTCCCTAGTTATAATTGGAGGGGTTATGTTTGAGGGTATTTCTTGTGGGATGGTAGTTGGTGATAAGGGGCTAAAGTTAGAACAAAATTTGTCCTCTAACAAATTCGCTATATTGCCACACTCAGTGAATGTGGCACGGTTAGCCACTGGTTCAGACAGAGCTGAAGAAAGCCTTATTCTTATCTTTCACCTAGGAGGCTATGTTAACCATAACAGGTGGCTTTGTTGGACCTAATTTGCCCTCTTGGTTGCATATTTAGTTTGATGAAAGAGTTTTTATCGTTATGGGAATTGCCTTTCCTGATTTTTGATATTTTTTTCCCATTTTTGCATATTCTGTTTAATTTGGGCTATCACTAGGTCAGTTTGTTTCTAGGACTAGTTCTGGGCTTACTTCTAGTAGATGCAGTAGCCTTTATGCAGCCATTAACATGGTTCTACAGAGGCAATTCAGTGTATGCTGCTGTGTTCTTGGGGTTTGGAGAGGCACTGCATTTTCAAATCATTGCTTAATGGAAGGTCATTTGCCTTGGAGTAGCTCCTAACTGTTATTGGTTTTATTGAGGTCAGAATTGATTTTGAAGGAGACAGCTTTATGGTCAGAAAAAAAAAAAATATATATATATATATATATATATATATATATATATATATATATATATATATATATATATATATATATATAGGCCTACCTCATAACGCCGAAAGCTCAGAAGAATGACAACAAGATGACCGACACTGGAAGATCGATAACGGAGAAGACCGGAAGTTGAAAATCCCGATGCTGAGAACACCGACATGTTAAGGTAAGTGTGCGATAGGGACGGACGTTAGGGTCAGGGTGCGGGTAAGGTAATTGTGTGATAGTGACAGACTTAAGGGTTAGGGGCAGATTAAGTGAGTTAGGGTTAGGGTGTGGGTAAGGTAAGTGTGCAATAGTGACAGACTTAAGGGTTAGGGGCGGATTAAGTGAGATAGGGTTAGGGTGCGGGTAAGGTAAGTGTGCGATAGTGATGGACCTTAGGGTTAGGGTTTGGGTTAAGGTTAGTACATAAATAGTTGTGTATGTAAGGTTTAGTGTAGGTTTGTAAGGATGTTGGTGTGCTTGTGTTGTGTGTGTGTTTTTCAGAAAAGGTATTTGTTTTGTTGATTGTCGGGACTGTGGTTTGTCGGGCATGTGAAGTTTCGTGTTTTTGAACTTTCGGTTTTGTGGCGTCGGTTATTTTGTTGTCGGTGTTTTGGCATGTCGGTGTTATCAGGTAGACCCATATATATATATATATATATATATATATATATATATATATATATATATATATATATATTGCTTTGGTCAGCATCTGTTTAGTCATGCTTTGGCTGACTAAACAGGTGCTCAACATCTGTCGATAAAAGTAGTGGATTGGACTTTACCACTGAAGTGTCTAGATTTCTGCAGAATGTCTAGAGTTTTGCCTTTTATTTTTGGTTGGTTCCTTTAATTTGTAATAGTGCTATTTAAAAATGGTGCCTTTTTTTGGACGTTATTCTTTCATTATTTTATGGCTTTGTCCAGATTTCTTGCTCTAAGACATTCAGAGGTATGGATTGTACAATTCTCTGGTTTGGTGAGTTTACCCTTTCCCTGAGAATTGTGTGATCTTGGAGTTTGTATATATAATTAGTAGGTGGTGTGTGGTGTGTGGTGCAGAGGGGTTGCTCCATGTAAAAAACGTTTTCTTTCATTTTTAATGTTTCGCTTTTTCAATGTGCCAAGATTAATTCTTGGTGTATGAGTAGTAGTATGTTAACATGCATAATGTCTATCATTTGATTTTGCCAATATGCACATTGAAATCAGTGCCATTTGACAAATTGAAGTGTATACAGACACACACACACACACACACACACGCACACACACACACACATATATATATATATATATATATGTGTGTGTGTGTGTGTGTGTGTGTGTATATATATATATATATATATATATATATATATATATATATATATATATATATATATATATATATATATATATATATATATATATATATATATAAATATGTAGACAGATAAATATAGGTATACACACGGATCTGCTTTGAAAGCTCAAAAGGCCAGATTACCGAATGTGGTTTTTGCAAAATGACAACATTAAAACTTTGATTTTCCGAACACAAAAGTTTTACCAGGGTTAGTAAAGACTTGCCTCTAACATGGGGAAATATGCCATTTTCCCAACTGTAGTGAGAACCCGGAGTTGGCATATATAGTAGTGGGGGTGTGTTGGGGCATAACCCCCCACCTAGGTGGGTTTTGCATACTGTGGTGTGTTTCTGTGCAATTTTGGGCAAGTGTTTACTTACCCTGGTAAAACTTTTGCATTCCGGAAATCAAGGTTTTGATGTTTTCTGTGACAAACGCAGACACTGCCAGCCCAGCTAGCTGGAATTTTGTAAATAAGTGTATATCATTGGTGAATATCGAAATGATTTGTGTAAGATGCTTCTGTTACATATGTATTAGAACTATATGTCACGTGTATATCAAACTGGTTTGTACAGACATGTGTGTTAAGAAGATACTTTATAAAGTGCTTGGGCTTAAAATGTAACCATGCCCTACTGGACAAGAACAGAAATGTACATACCCTATTATAACTGTTTAAATGTATATATATTAACAGTGGAAACTGGAATTCAGGAGGTTAATTTCAGAAAAATAACTGAAATTAATTACTTTATGGCTATGCCATAAAAGATGGCATCTTTCAGTTTCGATGCAGCAAGGAAACACAACGTCTAAAACTAGGGAGCTTTCTGTATTGTCTCTTGGGTGAAATAATTACTAGTCTTGAAATGTGAATGAATGTAATTGTTTTATGAATTCCAGCATCTGCCAAAGATCTGCAGTCTGTGCATTTTCACAGGTAGATGCTAAATACTGTCAGCTTCCAGCAGTGGTGGTTTCACCTGGGATAGAGTCAGATGACAAGAAATGATGTCATTCTGCAAGGTATCCCAGTTGTAATATTTGAGATATTAATTTGAGAACTCTCTTAGAGAGACAGTGCATTTTGTATTCTGTCTTGGACATGAAAAGAACCATTAACTGCAACATCTGCTTTGCCCTGATGAATTAGGTTTCTAGGGAACAGTACAATTCTCTTGGATATAGTCAGGAATATAGGACAGCTTAGTTTAGATATTTTTCTTTCTTTATTTGAGACTGTCCTGCAATGTTGTTTTAAATATTTCCTGTGGTTTTGAACTCTGGTGTCACTGTGAATATATGTTTAGTACTGTCTTCTTCCTTTACTATTTATCATTAAATATATTTAAACATTTCATTGTGGCTGATCTGTCTAGACATATTTAAGTTGTGAGAGTACTTGCATATTTATTTGATAATACTGTGTGGGCCATTCCTAATAGCCTTGCTCTTGGGAAAACTACCATCTGTATGAATATTAATATTACACAGTAAGACTGGGCACCCTTTGTTAAGGACTTTAAAGCTGATAAGGAGTTGGCTGGTGGCAGTGATAACTACCTTATAGTCTGGGCAGAAGGGGTCAAAGCTAATAAACCTGTACCAGCCTGTCCCAGGTGTGTGTGTGTGTGTGTGTGTGTGTGTGTGTGTGTGTGTGTGTGTGTGTGTGTGTGTGTGTGTGTGTATGCGTGCGTGCGTGTGTGTGTGTGTGTGTGTGTGTGTGTGTGTAGATCCATACACATACATAGTCACAATTATGATTTTTGTATTTTTAATGAATACTAGGTGTTGAATCAGTGACTGCAGTTCTCTGTAGAGTGTCTAGCAGTTTAATAACTGGCTGCTGGTAGAACATCTATCTGGGGTACAGAGAATATTGTTGGCAGTCTTAAGGTGTTCTAATCAATACATAAGGGTGAACATTTCCCACTACTCTGTTAATACTATTTATCATAACAACATTATGTGTGTTTGTTTTTCTTTGCTTGGGACACTTTTTTAATTGCCTGTGACTTTTAAGCATAGTTTTTAAATATTGCTGCACTAGATGTTCTGTTTGGCTGAGGTGCAATACACTACATTTCCTTGCTAGAAAGTGCTAAGAGATTGACTGGTTCTAAATGGGTTTATTTTACTTTATTACACAGAGCAGTATGGTATGTTGTCCTATTATGATACACTTGATTTAATTAAAAATGTTTATAACAGTTACCCAACATTCCCTACATTCATCTTTGTCCCTCGGCTGTTTTGCATAGTTGCTAAATCTTGTTACCGGCAGCACAGCTTGGCTCTAAACTGAACCATGTTGTGTGCTAGTACTGCTGTTTAAAGAAACTCCTTGCTGTTTCCAGCTCACCTCTACTGTCTTGCACACTGCAGCTGTTGACTGTTTACATTGATACCTTTTTTTGGCCAGAGGTCAGTTGCTCAAATTGTTTTTGTTATAACTCCTTACTGATCTCAGGCCTGCTCATAGCCATCATCAGCAGCTATTGATATTTATGTTTCCCTTTGTACTTAGGCTCATTATTCACAAAAACCGATGTGGCTTCACCCAGTTTGTGGTAACCCATACTCGAAGCAGCCACTGCAGGGTACTCAAGC
Source organism: Protopterus annectens (assembly GCF_019279795.1). Taxonomy (NCBI): domain Eukaryota; kingdom Metazoa; phylum Chordata; order Ceratodontiformes; family Protopteridae; genus Protopterus; species Protopterus annectens. Next base: position 535,412,726 of record NC_056744.1, read on the forward strand.
CAACTAATTCTGCGAAGTATGTGCTTTGTAGTTTCTGATGCAGACAATGTTAATTCTATTGGTGGAAACTGAACCTCAAAGTGTATGGTGTGTGTCCTCCAAGCCAACCCTGGGTGTCCTTTTGGCAGCATCTAAGCCTGCTGTTCTAGAGCATTCTGTATAATTTTTACTGTAAAATCAGCCCTCATTCTATTAGTATTATATTGAATTCATGTATTGATCTGTTACTGGTAAAATTGTGCACTCTAACAAGCTATGGTTACATACTTCTCTTGGCTTTTAGACCATTTAATTAATACTATGTCTTCTACCTTCAGTGAGTTATTTATTCTACATTTGTGCACTGTAGCAAACTCTAGGTGTGTACTACTGTTAGATTACCCTACATTATGTAATATCTTACCTGTAGGTTCAAGTAGTTGCCGCATCAGTAGTAGCATCTCTTCCCCTCATCATGTACATCTCCTCCAGAACATGGCTTATCTACCCAACATATCTTCTCTGTCTTCTGATTAAACTTGTTCAAAACATTACATTGCCCAATACAGCTGCCTGTCCAAAACCAGCATGTTTTTGTGCTGGCCACAGCACAACGGCTGCATTTCGAGCCATCCATAATGAAATTCTACTTAACATGGATAAGAAGAACCTCACCTGTACTATCTTAACTGGCTTAACCAGAGCCTCTGATCTGACTGAAACCCCTTCCTAATAAATCACTTTCTAAAAACAGGTATAAACTCTAATAGGTTCATAGGTTCATAGGTTCATACTAGGCTATCTGCCCGAGGGCATTTATAAGCCTAGCCCATTGTTTTGTGGCTTACGCCACCCCTTTAGTATGGGGAACTATACCCATTATTTTGCTGTGCCTCTGTCGAGCAGTGACACTGAGGTAATTCCTGGGGTATATCTGCGATCTCCCATCCATTGGTCAAGATTTCTCTTGAACAAGGCCAGCGAGGTGCTCTGCCTCACATGTACCGGGATTTTGTTCCACAGCATAGGGAGTCTTTGGGTGATGAATCTATCCCTCCAGCACGTCCTATTAATAGCCGTGTCGAGGTTTAAGTCTCCCGCCCTTGTGGCTCTGATGGATCTAGATTTTTTGAGGTGAAGCATATTCATCAAATCTGGGTTTGACATGGCCTTGTATGTTAGGCAAAGGTCACCTCTGAGCAAGCGGTGGCGACTGAATAGAGCTGGAGTTCTTTCAGTCGGGCAGCATAGGACAGATTTTGAGACCCTTTATCCTTTTGGTGAGGAACTTTTGTGGCCTCTCCAGCTGCTGCAAGTGTCGGGTCAGATACATTCCGAATGGGGCATTGTACTCAATCATTGGTCTGATGAGTGATGAGTAAAGGGAGACTATGACCTCCCTTGATCTAGATGAGAATCCCTTCATGATAAGGTGGGTAATGTAGAAGGACTTCCTAACTACTTTAGCTACATGGGTGTCGAATGACAGACTACTATCAACCTGGGTCCCCAGGTCCCTGATAACTTCTTCTGTGCTCAGTGGATTGCCACCTATTTGGTAGCTAGGGGTAACCTTGTTTTTCCCGAAGGGTATGACTATGCATTTTTTGGCATTTAACTTTAGGCCGTGGCTCTGGCACCAGTTATCCGTTTCTGTGAGACCCTTCTGAAGGATATCTGTGTCAGATGTGTTTTCTACTATGGCGCCCAGTTTGCAGTCATCTGCAAACTTTGTCAGCCATAACCCTCCTGTGTTTGCTTGTACTTTGGAAAAGTAGATGTCAAACAAGAGTGGGCCCAGGACTGAGCCCTGTGGGACACCACTTGTGACAGGCTTTGAGTCTGACATGGCGCCAGCAACTCTGACCCTGTGGATTCTGTCACTCAGCCAGTTTACAACCCATCTTGTGATGTATGGGTTAACATTTAAGCTGATGAGTTTTTCAATGATACCAGAGTGGGGTATTGTATCGAAGGCCTTAGCCAGATCGAGGTAGGCTGTATGGACTGCCTTTCCCTCATCAATGGCTTTGGTGACTGTTTCGAAAAAGTCAACCAAGTTTAAAAGGCATGATCTGCCTTTGACAAAGCCAAACTGGGTTGGATCCAAAGTCTGCAAATTCCCTATGTCTTTATTTATGAGGTCCATTATGATCCTCTCCATGGCTTTGCAGATAAGGCTTGTCAAGCTAATGGGCGGTAATTTCCAGGGTCTGTGGAGGCACCGCCTTTGTGAAGTGGGACCACAGTTGCAGTGCGCCACTCCTGGAGTGCGTATCCAGAGGTAAGACTTTGATTAAACAGCTGTCCTAGCTGTGGGTTTAATTCCTCATTGAGTTCGTGGAGCACACAGCCGGGGACACCATCGGGTCCCATGGATGCTGTGTTTTTGCTTTGGAGAGAGCAGTTCTCACTTGGGCGCTGGAGATGTTTGGGGGCTGCACTCATTTGGTATAGATATCTCTTCTTTTGGGGGGCAGAAGTTTGCACTGAACCTGTCAGCCAGTATGTTGGCAATGTCTGTAGGATCAGTAATCTTCACATCATTTTGAACTAGTTCTGAGCATATCTGGGAGTTTCCTCCTAGGTTTCTAACATAGCTAAAGAAGGCCTTATGATTGTCTTTTGAGTCTTTAGCTATTTTTCTCTCGAAATTTGCTTTGGATGATTTTATGAGAGCTCTTAGTTTTTACTTATAGTGATCAAGGGTGTCTTACCTTTTAAGGATTTTGCTCTATCTTGTAGTAGCTTCCTCCTTTTGTTGTAGAGTTTGTTTATGGCTGGGGTCCACCAGACTGGATGCTTGCCTTTGGTACAAAGAGTCTTTGTTTTGCTTGGGATTGCCTTATCCATGCAGTCCTGCAGGTGCTGGTAGAAGGCGTTTGTAAGTGATTCAGCGGCTTGAGTATTGTTTTCCGCGCTCGGGGCCTGAAAGGAGACCACACTAGTCTTTAGAAGTGTGAAGTCGGCTTTTGAGAAGTTCTTTACTGTGGTCTTTTTATTTCAGGTGGGGTGGGATGAGGACCTCCAGCGAGATTAGTTTGTGATCTGATCTCACCAGTGAGGGGTATACTTCCGGTGTTGAACATTGTGCTCCCATGTTCGTGATGATGAGATCAAGTATGTTATCTCCTCTTGTGGGGATGGTGACTAGTTGTTCCATGGCATTTGAGTTTATGAATTCCAGGAACTTTTGAGCTAGGGTGTTTGGGCTTGAGTAGTGTTCCCAGTCTATATTAGGGTAATTGAAGTCACCTAGTATGATGGTGTTTGGTGATACATTTATCCCCTCTAGTGTTTTCAGGAAGGCCATGTGAGTTTCCTGAGTTTGTGTGTGTGGCCTGTAACATGCTACAATTTACAGAGCAGTCTTGCCTATGGTTAATTGCACCTGGATGGTCTCCGATGCATCGTGCGTTGCCACCAGTCTTGAGGTGTGGGTGTCCTTGATGAATATGGATACCCCCTCCTTTCTTGGTATTGTCCGGATTTTGGGGCGGAACGCATGATATGAGGTAAAACCTGATAGCGCTGGGGTGCTCTCAGGAGCCTTGAACCAGGTTTCTGTCACAGCACAGACATCGATGTTCTCCATACTGAGAAGGGCCTCGAGTGCGTGCATTTTGAGATTTAGACTTCTGGCATTGAGCAGCATTACCCTTAGTTTTTTTCCTTTTTGTGTTCTAGGGTGGTAGGTTTAGAATTTGAGCCTTGCCTAAAAAGGCACTATGGGGTGGCAAGAGCCTTTGCCAATATCCGGAATCCCAGGGGTGACAGGTGCAAGCTGTCCCTTGAAGCAGCGTGGCTTGTCCAGCATGTCATCCCAGGCAGACAGATACTGGATCCCCTTTGAATGACACCAGTGTTTAAGCCAATTGTTAAAGCTGATCATCTTATCTCTGTATTGTGGCATCATTCTTGGTGAAGGTAGGATACTGCTCAAGGTCAGGGTCATACCTGCCTGGGCTACATAATCAGAGAGCTCCTCAATGTCTCTTTTCATGTAGTCCAAGGAGGTGCGTCTCAGGTCGTTTACACCAGCGTGGACAATGACTGAGTCATATTTGTACCTGCTGTTGAGAGACCTGAGTGCTTGCGTTATGTGGCGGATTCTAGCGCCCGACAGGCAGCTTACTGTGACCTTCTCCTTACTCAGTCTGGTGAGCGGGACATCAGTGTGTCTGACTATGGAGTCACCAATGACTAGTGTGTCTGGCATTGTGTTTGGCCTTAAGGGCTGTGACTGTTTGACACTCTGACTGTGAGGTCTATGTGTTGCGGGTGTTGTGTTCTGAGGTGGTGGTTGTTTGGGTGTCTGCTTTGGTGGCCTCTGCTGTTTTGGTAGATTTTTGATCAGAGCCTCCGAGTATGTCTTTGTGTGTTTATGTGTATGATTTGAGGTTGTAATGGTACTATGTGAGACTGGGTCTATAGTGTGTGTGGTAACCTTCTCCTCCTGACTGGTCTTGCCAGTCCTATGTTGAGAGAGCTCAGCCTCCAGTTTGGCCGTATAGTTGCATCTCTCGCATGTATTTGTGTTTTGTGGGAGGAGGAAAGGGTTGTCTGTGTACATGAGGCAATTGAAACATTGCCTCAATATTCCCAGGTTCACCAGCTGAGCAGGAGAGGACACTAGCAACTGATCCCTCGACATGCTAGAAGGGTAGACGAAAAACTTTAAAAAGATTCCGGGGACGTGGGTGACCGAGAAATGGGGGGTTGCCTTTTTGGGGTACTATCTATGACAAGAGTGCCGTATCAAGGTAATAAGTACTGTAGGAGCAAGTGCTAGGTTTAATAGATAGAGAATAGTCTACTTGGAGTCAAGTAGAGTTGATCTTTTTAGTTATAGGATACGCTGATTTGATCAGTAGTATAGTTCGAGGAAGGTAGTTTTAAGGGAAAATTTGAAGAGTGGACTTTAGGTAGCCCGAATAGTTTAAACCTGCTTAACCGGCACTGCCCTAGTGTGCAACAGTGGCAGCTCCGCACTAAATCGCTCTAAATCACACTAACGCGCGTTTAGCGCGTTTTATACCAGGGGGCTGGAAAAAGCTAGAAACTGGCCCAAAATGACCAATAAACTACTAGTTACTGGCTGAAACCTCACAAAACTGGACAAAAGGCAGCTCAATGCTTCCCACTCCCACTGGTAAGCAAGGTAGCTTCCCTTCCCCCAAATAAGGCAAGGAAACAGTACACAGGAACTACAACCAAAGCCCAGGAATCAGCAACTCTGAAACTGGACTAAACTAGTAAAGCAGGAAAGCAAGGTAGCTTCCCTTCCCCCAAATAAGGCAAGGAAACAGTACACAGGAACTACAACCAAAGCCCAGGAATCAGCAACTCTGAAACTGGACTAAACTAGTAAAGCAGGAAAAACAAGAGATATTTTTTTCTTTTTTTTTTTTTTTTTCACAAAACAGGCAGAAACAGGTACAGCAAACACTTATAAATGCTATGAATCAGCTACTACAGCTTACACAGAAGAATTTGCTACAAATACAGTCAAATAGTAACAAACAAGGATTCCAAGTGCAATATTAAGTTAAATGCAGTAAAACAGCTTCAATGTAACAGAAAGGCAGGCGAAATACAGTTGCTAGGTATTCAGATGTGGAAAGCAACAAAAAATATACTTAGTATCAAGAAAAGTCGCTTATTCAGCTCTCTGCAGCCTGGATTACTCTGCTGGCCCACGTGGAGTCTGTGCTGAGTAGGTACAAGCTGAAAGTTTTATACCAGGGGCTGGAAAAAGCTAGAAACTGGCCCAAAACGACCAATAAACTACTAGTTACTGGCTGAAACCTCACAAAACTGGACAAAAGGCAGCTCAATGCTTCCCACTCCCACTGGTAAGCAAGGTAGCTTCCCTTCCCCAAATAAGGCAAGGAAACAGTACACAGGAACTACAACCAAAGCCCAGGAATCAGCAACTCTGAAACTGGACTAGACTAGTAAAGCAGGAAAGCAAGGTAGCTTCCCTTCCCCCAAATAAGGCAAGGAAACAGTACACAGGAACTACAAACAAAGCCCAGGAATCAGCAACTCTGAAACTGGACTAAACTAGTAAAGCAGGAAAAACAAGAGATATTTTTTTTTTTTTTTTTTTTTTTCACAAAACAGGCAGAAACAGGTACAGCAAACACTTATAAATGCTATGAATCAGCTACTACAGCTTACACAGAAGAATTTGCTACAAATACAGTCAAATAGTAACAAACAAGGATTCCAAGTGCAATATTAAGTTAAATGCAGTAAAACAGCTTCAATGTAACAGAAAGGCAGGCGAAATACAGTTGCTAGGTATTCAGATGTGGAAAGCAACAAAAATATACTTAGTATCAAGAAAAGTCGCTTATTCAGCTCTCTGCAGCCTGGATTACTCTGCTGGCCCACGTGGAGTCTGTGCTGAGTAGGTACAAGCTGAAAGTTTTATACCAGGGGGCTGGAAAAAGCTAGAAACTGGCCCAAAACGACCAATAAACTACTAGTTACTGGCTGAAACCTCACAAAACTGGACAAAAGGCAGCTCAATGCTTCCCACTCCCACTGGTAAGCAAGGTAGCTTCCCTTCCCCCAAATAAGGCAAGGAAACAGTACACAGGAACTACAACCAAAGCCCAGGAATCAGCAACTCTGAAACTGGACTAAACTAGTAAAGCAGGAAAGCAAGGTAGCTTCCCTTCCCCCAAATAAGGCAAGGAAACAGTACACAGGAACTACAACCAAAGCCCAGGAATCAGCAACTCTGAAACTGGACTAAACTAGTAAAGCAGGAAAAACAAGAGATATTTTTTTCTTTTTTTTTTTCTTTTTTTTTCACAAAACAGGCAGAAACAGGTACAGCAAACACTTATAAATGCTATGAATCAGCTACTACAGCTTACACAGAAGAATTTGCTACAAATACAGTCAAATAGTAACAAACAAGGATTCCAAGTGCAATATTAAGTTAAATGCAGTAAAAACAGCTTCAATGTAACAGAAAGGCAGGCGAAATACAGTCGCTAGGTATTCAGATGTGGAAAGCAACAAAAAATATACTTAGTATCAAGAAAAGTCGCTTATTCAGCTCTCTGCAGCCTGGATTACTCTGCTGGCCCACGTGGAGTCTGTGCTGAGTAGGTACAAGCTGAAAGTTTTATACCAGGGGCTGGAAAAAGCTAGAAACTGGCCCAAAACGACCAATAAACTACTAGTTACTGGCTGAAACCTCACAAAACTGGACAAAAGGCAGCTCAATGCTTCCCACTCCCACTGGTAAGCAAGGTAGCTTCCCTTCCCCTAAATAAGGCAAGGAAACAGTACACAGGAACTACAACCAAAGCCCAGGAATCAGCAACTCTGAAACTGGACTAAACTAGTAAAGCAGGAAAGCAAGGTAGCTTCCTTCCCCAAATAAGGCAAGGAAACAGTACACAGGAACTACAACCAAAGCCCAGGAATCAGCAACTCTGAAACTGGACTAAACTAGTAAAGCAGGAAAAACAAGAGATATTTTTTCTTTTTTTTTCACAAAACAGGCAGAAACAGGTACAGCAAACACTTATAAATGCTATGAATCAGCTACTACAGCTTACACAGAAGAATTTGCTACAAATACAGTCAAATAGTAACAAACAAGGATTCCAAGTGCAATATTAAGTTAAATGCACTAAAACAGCTTCAATGTAACAGAAAGGCAGGCGAAATACAGTTGCTAGGTATTCAGATGTGGAAAGCAACAAAAATATACTTAGTATCAAGAAAAGTCGCTTATTCAGCTCTCTGCAGCCTGGATTACTCTGCTGGCCCACGTGGAGTCTGTGCTGAGTAGGTACAAGCTGAAAGTTTTATACCAGGGGGCTGGAAAAAGCTAGAAACTGGCCCAAAACGACCAATAAACTACTAGTTACTGGCTGAAACCTCACAAAACTGGACAAAAGGCAGCTCAATGCTTCCCACTCCCACTGGTAAGCAAGGTAGCTTCCCTTCCCCCAAATAAGGCAAGGAAACAGTACACAGGAACTACAACCAAAGCCCAGGAATCAGCAACTCTGAAACTGGACTAAACTAGTAAAGCAGGAAAGCAAGGTAGCTTCCTTCCCCAAATAAGGCAAGGAAACAGTACACAGGAACTACAACCAAAGCCCAGGAATCAGCAACTCTGAAACTGGACTAAACTAGTAAAGCAGGAAAAACAAGAGATATTTTTTTTCTTTTTTTTTCTTTTTTTCACAAAACAGGCAGAAACAGGTACAGCAAACACTTATAAATGCTATGAATCAGCTACTACAGCTTACACAGAAGAATTTGCTACAAATACAGTCAAATAGTAACAAACAAGGATTCCAAGTGCAATATTAAGTTAAATGCAGTAAAAACAGCTTCAATGTAACAGAAAGGCAGGCGAAATACAGTTGCTAGGTATTCAGATGTGGAAAGCAACAAAAAATATACTTAATGTCTTCATATAGTTCCAAATCTAAGTATCATGCTGATCTTTCAAAGTTAAGACTGGTACATTCATTAGAGGCCCATCTCCTAAAAGTGGTCCTCAAGGTTCAAGCATAACTCCCATTCTTTTCTTAGTCTTCAGCAGTAAACTGCCCAGGGATTTGCCTTGCCTCCCATTTCAACTGTATGTTGATGACATCGCCTTATTCTGACCAAGATCATGTCATTCCATTTTACTCCATCTTAAAAAAATTACAAACAGATCTTTATTTTCTCAGGGACTGGATTAACTCCAACAAACTACCTTCAAACACATCTAAAAGTAAAGCCATACTCATCAAAAACATACCAAAAATCCTCTAACTCTCCTCCAGTGCATTAAAGACCTTAACAATGTTCCTGTTAAAGCAATTTTGTCACTCAAATGCTTTGGCATCTGACTTGATCAAACCCTTAATTTCCAGCTTCACATTGACAAAACCAGAAATCAAATTAATTATTTTCTGTTCAAAGAGGTAATTATCTGCTATTCTAGGTCAGAAAAAAATCATATGTCCTTGACAAAACATGAGCAATTTAACTGCCTCCTATTCATGTCCAGAAAAAATCATGCTTCTTTTCCTTTTCAGCAATACCTGCCACAGGAAAAGGTATCTTATTTACCCAACTTCAGTACGGACTTACCCTAATAGCAGTTGCCTCAAATAAAAATGGTACAACCCTACAGACCTTATTCAATTACATAAGTTGATTCATTACTCTAATTCCCATGGCAAGAATGCTAATGCTTAACAATCAGCAAAGCTGAATGGTTATTATTCAACAGACAGTACACCTCCTAGACATCTTACATGGGTCCTATTTGTTTAAACAATTATCTTTTATCTTCTGTAACCCTCTAGCTGCCAAACTAATCATTAAAACTGCAACATATGGCCTTAGAGGTCCATCATGCTATAGTTTAATTCTCAAAACACCTAGAACCAAATTACAATGCACCAGCCACCACTTCACAAGATTTGTTAGACCCTGCCTAATGTTCCCAAGCAAAACAGCTACTATTGGGGCAACATGACTTGATTTGTAAGAGTTACAATTATCTATATTAGCCTACCTCTCAGTTACACAGATTTCTGGTAAACAACATATAAACTCATCTTTGCCTCCATAGGATCCCACTAAACCAAAGTACACTGAAGTTGCAAAAAACTCACTCCTCAAACCTCCAAAAATCAGAACAAATGATTCTCAGCAATAATTCACTAACAAAATTCTACCACATTCCCATTACTCAGTGAGTGTCTATGCTGCAGACTGCAAAACTTCCACTGCCACTAAGTTCGTACATCTAACTCTACTAGACTGGGACAAGATGGCAGTTAGCTGTCTTTCTGTTGTCAGGACCCTTATACAATGAGGGTCCTACATTCCTTCAAATATGATATATATGACTGTGACCTGCAAGTGTTTTGTGTAAATGTGAATGACCTGAGCAGCTCAACCCAGACATTCAATCACAAATTAGTGATTGTTTCCTTAAGGCATATAAACCCACCACAATTAACATCTCTGAATTCAAGGGCTTTGAAAAGACAAACATGAAAAACTGTATGAGAGGCTCTCAAAATCAGCTGCAATGTTTCTAACCTCCATTTACTGTCAGCTGTCACTTACACCAATGGATTTTACTCCTGTCTAACAAATAGCATAAACTGAGTGATCCCAATCTGAGCCAAATATATTGGGAAACATAAACATAAATCATCTCAGTGGAATGCCAGTCTTAATGACCTCTATAATATTAGAAGAGAACGACAGAGTCCTATAATAAATGACAATCTAACTGCACTGAAAATTACCTTAAAGTCCAGCAAAAATCTAAAAGTTATCATAAGAAGGGTAAAGCAGAACATGAATTAAATTTAACTTTCAAAACTAATGGCAATCATAAATCTTTCTTTAACTATTACAGAGTATTAAAGAATGGTACTTGACAATGCTCTGAATTAATTCATAATTGTATTACCTACGCAATCTCTAAACATAAAACTTCACAGCAGAAGCAGTCATTGACGTTCCACAAATTATCAAGTTCCTTCCTTCCCCAAGATTATTACTGAACCTGTATCATCTAAAGTCAAACATACATTCCTTGTCCCAACAATATATCCAGTGGCTTAATCAACAGTCTTAACTTACCTTATTTGAACCTTTCCTAAAACTGATCAGCTTAAGTATAGACAGAGGATATATTCCTGGGGTATGGAAAATGGTTGCCTGCATTCTTAAAGGAGACCTCCCCCACCTGAGATTGTTGGAATATAGACCCATCAGCCTAATAAGCCTAATTTGCAAAGCCATGAAACATATAATATCTCTTATTTTATAAGCTCTGATATAAAGGCCTTATTGATTTATAACTGCAATAATATGTGGCTATAAACCAATAATCACAATAATATGGTTTTGTCTATGGAAGATCATATCTACTTAGTTTAGTAAATGTCTCTGACAAAGTCACTGAAACTGGAATACCTGGATCTGGGAAAGCCCTTTGACACTATTCCCTGTGTTGGAATTGTAAAATAAAAACATGCAATCCTATATGGAGACTGGATAGCAAACTGGCTGCAGAGTAGAACCTATTTAGTTGCAGATGTCCACTCAGAAAGCAAAAAGGTGACCAGTGGTCCTCTTCAGGGTTCAGGAATGGGATCTGTTCTGTTTGGTAGCTACTTTTTAGATCTCAAGATCACAGACGCATGTGTATGGCTAACTAAAATTGCTGATGACTTCAAACTAGCTGTTGTCCTTCACTCAACATTTGATACTGTGTTACTTCAGCAAGAGTTAAAATGTCAGTGATCTAGTTAAAACTGACAAATTAAATGCAAAGAAGTGGGTCATTGAAACTATTGTTAAACAAATTCCAACAGCACGCACTCCAGACTGATAAGTCATCAAAGATCTTGGCTAATTTGTAGACCACTCCTTAGCCTTATGACCACCATGCAGCAGCATTTGTCAGAAAATCCTTCTGTTTAGCCCACTTAATAAATAGGAGTTTATTATCAAGGTCAAAAGTAGTAATTATTCCAGTGCACCCTGCCCTGAGTAGACCAATCATACATTTGCTATGTATCTATCTAAATATACCACATAGCTAGAAAGGCTCTAGAGGTGCTAACTAAAATGATCACCAGAGTATAGAACTAACTAAAATGATCACCAGAGTACAGACCCATAGCGTTTAAGATACATTTAACGCTCTGTCTGTATAGTATGTCTGTTATAAATTCCTGTGAAGTGATTTATGTCTAGCCTTTTCTGATCTTCATTCCAACTTTTTTTATCTCCCCTACAATCACAAAACAATTAACTGCACAAATGCTCTTAACTAAAGTTTTGAATGACTTACATGCAAGTAAGTGTTCACCATGAAAAGTGTTAAAATGTGTTTCTAATTATGTGCAGCATTAGTCTGTCTAGCTGAATGTCTGTGATGTAATAGATAGGTGTTATATGTGTAAATGTACATCTAGGTAATGTAATAGGTGATGTAATAGCTAGGTGTTAAATGTGTAAATGTCTGTGAGAATAGTCTATATGTTGTCTACACATTGAATCCGGAGACATAAGATTTCATTCATTTTTTGCACGTGTGTGATTTCTGAATGACAATAAAGTTTACTTTGACTTTGAATCTTTTGTCAGCAAATAAATAAAGACATGAAGGGCAGACAAGTTTATTACTCAGTGCCTTCTCCATCATGGAAATAACATTCTGTTACATATGAAATAGAGAGGTACTATTACTTCCTTCAAGGCAAGCATTGATAATTGGATGGACACCAGTAAATTTATCTTGGGACTGATTTGTTTTGCTAGCTAGAAAGCAGAAGGTGCTTAAAAGAATATGTATTGATAAAGTGATTATGGCCCATAGAGTGACTCTGCCTTGAAAACTCTCACTATCTATGAAGCTTAGAATTATTCTTCCTCAAACTGAATAAGCATCTAGAGTAAGAATCCAGAAATGTCAGGTGACAGTTGTACCAGCTGACCATCCCTTTGGTGCCAGCTATTGACTACCACCTATCCAACATTTTTATCTTGAAATGAATAAAAGAAAATTAGTATTTGATATAGATGCTTGAAATCCACAATGTGATGACCCACATGATGGATTTTGTTAATATAAGCTTATAATTTACAAATGAAATATGTGACATTCATTAATGTTCTTGAGATAACTGTACCATAATATGACACAGCTTTAGTTTCTTGCACTATAAGAATCCCAATATTTTGCTGCTGTGCAATGTTCTGTAAGCTGGAGAGGCACTAATATTCAATGCAAAGTTGTTCTAAATCTTTTGTTCTACTTTTGTGATTTATGGATCAGCTTTGCAAGAACTCTTCATTAATTTCTAATTATTTTTCATCACTTTGCACAGCGATGAGGGTCTCCTGTTGAAAAAATGTGGCTACATAACTGTCCACCTTGTGTGCCATGAGGGATTGTCTTTCAAGTAACATTAATAGCTTGCTTCTATTGAAGCATCCTTAAACTTATATATCAGATAGTATTCTGGAATATGTGTCAAGCTGAACTCTCTAAACTACTGTGTGTTGATATGAAAAAGTTTTCTTTTTAAGGGTAAGAGATATCGGTGCTCTTTTACCAAGCAACACGATGACCAATTATTATATAACCATACACACACACACACACACACACACACACTAATATATATATATATATATATATATATATATATATATATATATATATATATATATATATAAGTCTTCAGACCAGCTATTTATGCAGTTAGCAAAGTACAAAAAAAATAAATAAATAAATAAAATGATTAAATATTGTGATGCACATGGATTATGCTGCTTGATTTATATGGTAATTACAAGAAAAATGCAAAAAAAGAATATGAAGTATATGCATACTGTAATATTGTGTCTAGCTGGAATGCAGACAGAGTATGCCTTAGTGATTCTTAGCTTGACTCGATGTGGTGCTAGATCCCTAATTGCCTACTGAGAAGGAAAATGATAATTCCCTCCACATGCTAAGGCCAACTGGAAATGTAGTAACTAGAAGATTTAAAGAATCCTCCACTTTGCAGGAAGGTAATGTAACTTTAGGGAAGCAGGGATTTCCTTCTATTTAAAATGGAATATTTTCTCCAACAGATTTTTCTTAGACCTAAGGAGTGCTAATTTCTAAGGAAACTTCTAAAAGTAGGAGTGGCTGAAATAGTGGTAGAGGGCTGAAATAGTTAAAAAGTGGTTTCATTTCTGAGGGCAAGGAATCCTGGGGGCAGGATCTCAGAATCGGAAATACAGGGTTTGAGCCAAGTTTCGGAGATGGCTAGGATGTCTGGTTGGTTATGGCTTAGCCAAGCTTGAAATTGGTGAACTTTGTTGTTGAGACTCTGGGCTAGGTTGATAGTAAAGATTTTTAGGGTGTTGTGGGGGGAGGAAAGTGATAAGCGGTAGGTGTTGTTAATGAAGGGACTGGGACCAGGGTTGGGGTGGATATCTCCAGCTAAGATTAGGTTGTTGAAGGAAGTAAACTTTAGCCATTTAGGTTTGCAAAGTAAGAGTTTGGGTAGATCTAAGATTAGTTTATGTGTCAGTTTATTAGCAATGGTGGAGAAGATTTTAGGGTAGAATAGGTGCAGAGGGTTAGGCTGAATGAGTGAAGGGGAGATATAATGGAAATCAGAGTAAGAGTGAGGGTGAAGGTAGGTTTGTATGGTGGTTATTTTTGTAGGTAAAACTGGACAAGCATTGGAGGAGTATTCAGTGGTGAAAGGGGACAACCACCTGCTGGTAACAAATCAAGCCAATAGCTACAAGATGGGAAGCAGTATAACCTCCACAGAAGATGCAATAGTACTGTTCTTTGTTTTAGACTGCAAAAATATGTATAATTTACATAAAAATATAGCCTACAGACTGGTGTTCAAACTGCAGACTTCAATGTTACATACATATCTATTTGCTCGGAGGGACACATATAGAAAAAATAAAAACACACTTCTAGCTTAAAGAGGCAGTTGAGTGCTCTGAGTCAATAGTGACAGTGCACAAATACTGTTTCAGAGCTGAAAGTGGTTGAATAAATGTGTTGGGCAACAGGAAATAAGAAAGGAAGGGAGACCAAAGGTGACTTCCTTGAAGGCATGCAGTTCCAATGAAGAAAGACAGGAGGATATAAATAATGGGAGTAATAAATCTACAAGTGAATCAAATATAAAATAAATAGCTTGGGTATGAGCCGTAAGAGTAAATGTCAGTGTGTGTGTTAGGAAGTAGAGAGTAAACGCTGACCAGTAGGATGTCTGTGGAGGATGGTTTACAGACTGTAAGGCTGTTGCTTACAAACTAGGGCACTGAAGCACTTTTCTTCAGATTAGTTACTGTGCAGGCTGAAGTACATGCAGAAAACACTACCTGCTTAACAGTTACTTAAAGCACTGGGGCAGAGGTGTAAAAAAGTTTGTCCAAAATAAATGGTGGGTGGATTGAGTGGACTAAGACTGCCCTCTGGATGAATCTGTTGTGTGTATGCTTTAGGGATGTTTTCAGTGAAATTAAAACAAAAACTAACCTCCAAACAAAGACACCAAAACAACCTTAAGCTTTTTGGTCCTCTCTAAATAAAATATTACACCCTGTCCTTCTATTTCAGACAACAAAGAGTCTACTGCCACTCAATTCACACTTATTTTATCCAGTCAGTTCTATCACTAATCAATGACTACATCACTCCACCCCTCCACCTTCCCTCTGTTCTTGAAAGGCACACACAGTATTTTAGTTTTCAGCCCATCTCAACATCAACCATTAAAAAATTACTAGCAAAATTAAAAGCAACAACCTCAGCTGCCGATAGCCTTCCTACTTATCTCCTCAAAATGGATGCAGAAGCACCAGCCTTTCCTATCTCCATTCTAATCAACTGGTCAGTAACTGAAATCTATGTCCCATCTATCTGGAAAAAAATCCATTATTCTACCCATTCACAAGGGAGGGACGTCAGCAGTGTTAAACTATAGACCTATTGGTAAAGTATCACTCCATCTAAAAATCCTCCAGAAATGTATTCGCTCAGCGTGTGAAACATATAATCAAACAACCTCCTCTCGAACATCCAGCATGGTTTCAGGCCCAACCACAGTAACAAATACTGCCCTCCTCAACTTCACCAACATAGTATACCAATATAGAAATGAGGGCAACCTTGTTTCGTCACTTTTCCTTGACTTTTCCAAGGGATTTGATACAGTGCCCACCAAAGGATCCTCTCTGAACTTGCAACACTAGGTCTCACTTACCCCTTCCTCTTCTGGTTTTCACAGTTATTCAAGCAGTCGCCAGCAGCCAATAAATGGCAACAAAACATTTCAACATTTCAACCAATCTCTACTGGTATTCCCCAAGGGTCAATACACAGCCCCTTCTAGTTAATATTTTCATAAATAAAATTCATACCACAACAACACTTGCCACTCTTGTACAATATGTTAAAGATGCAACCCTTATATATATATTATTCCAGGGTGGCCTAATGGTTAAGGTGTTTGCCTTACAGGAGCTGGGTTTGAGTCCCACAAGGGATTATTGGCTAAGCTTAAAATGGCTCGCAAGGGCAGTTAGCTTAGTACTAATCTATGAACCTATGAAATATGTTGCATGAAGCACTGGTGACTGTACTTACCTCTACTGCTTATGGGACAAATAAGATCAATGCCTCTGTTTGTTGAGGAGTCGAAATCTGTCCTCTGCTTCTACAATTTAGGCTTAAACCTGCTGTGTATTAGGGGTAAATCTACTCTTTTCTGCTATGTGAAAGAAAGTCAGTGCCATTTAAACATTGTTTTCTGTATTGGCTATGTTGCAGGGAGCAAATTATTTTCTGTTATGAATAAACTGTGTTGGGTTCATCTGAAATAAATCCATAGCCTGTACAGGGGATAAAATTACTGAAACTCTTTTCATTCCAGTAATTGTTTGATTTATATACTCACTGTTTTCATGCTCATTTGTATATGGAGCGAAAAAACTCTATTTTGTTTTATTTCCCCTATGGTAAGAGTTAATGTTTCATTCACAAACTTCAAAACTATATTTGTTTTATCCCCCAGTCATCACACATGGTGTTTAAAGTGGGAACATTGGATCATAAGTTAGTGAGAGTAAAGGCCAAACATTAGTGAATGTGTGTGCTACATGGCTCCACCTCCAACTGTCAGCTGATGACTGGATATGGACAAGTAGTAATAAACAGAGTTCTTCTATACAAAATTATTCATTATTATGCACTCTGTAATTAGAAAAAAATGAGAACCAAGCAGAGTTTCCTAAATATGTAATCCTAGATGCCCATTTTTTTGTTTATTGTTGGTGTTCCATACTTGTATAAAGAAAAACCTTTTTGACAGTGAGAGTAATTTTTCATTTGAACAGAAGTGCTGAATCATTTATATGCAGTGCTCATACAAGGGAAACCTTGAGGGTTCCTATTAGATCGACGAAAATCAAAATCTCGAACAACTTAGATGTCGAAAATGCCATTCTTCGTAATCGCTACTGTCAGATCGTGGTACAGTGAAGATCAGAAAATTTGCTCTTTCCTCACTGTAGTGCAATCTTGGAGTTGGAATATATATTTAGCGGATAGCGATTTTGATTTCCTGTATTTAATGTGAGCGTTCGAGATTTTGAAATTTCATCTATATAATATAGACCCAACCTTGAGGTATCAAGAGGTTTGTTCATTTGGATCTAGGTCCCACATTATATCACAATTTGAAGATAGCTGTAGAACCTCTAATTAAGAGTTTTCAGGAAACTTACCATAACAACAGACCTACATACCTCTCAACTGTCCAGATTTATGTCCAGATTTTTACTTCATAGTTTCAGTCTGTTCCTAATAAAATTTTTGGTTTTCTGGAAAATCATTGAGGACTGAAGTCAGAAAACAATTACAGACATTTGAGTTTCAGACTTCGTACCCTTCAGAAAAATTCATGCTAATGCAAAACCCATTAGTCTATCAACTTTCTAAGTTTATAAAAGCAATACTTAAAATATGTCCCTGTTTTGGGCCTTTGTCCCCACATAATTTATGGCTTTGTCCAGAAGTCTTAGCTAAAAGATTGAGAGGTATGACTTTACAACAGTACATACAGGAAAAAATTTATTTTGTCCTTAAGAATAACTGAAAATATAGAAGTACTTCAGGAGAATATGTCTATACTACAGCAGAGCGTATTAACCATGCAGGATAAATATAAATTAAATATAAATCCTTTAAGGAAACCTGGGCTCAGCCTGATGAAGTTTCTAATCCTGTAAAGGTTCCTACACCCACAGGAGTATATAATATTAAGGCCAATTCTTTCCAACAGAAAAATTTATGAAAATGATGACATAGGATCCTTTCTCTTACCATTTGAAATTATTGCTGCATGTGAGGTTTGACATAAAACTGTGATTGCCATGGTTGTTGCTCCATTCTTTCTGAAAAAGGACAGGAGCTTTACTTTGTTCTTAAGTTCGTCAGTGCTAAGAATTATGACAAACTGAAGGAGGAACATACTAAGCCACAGTGGTTTGACACCTGCTATAAGAACTCAAAAGTTCCATGTCTGAAGCTGCATATCAACCTCTCATTCACAGATGTTTGACCTTAGCGATTTGGCTCCCAAGTGGCTGCAGCTATAAGTCAACAGTATCTTTTTTGAGCATTTAGTGGAATTCCTGTGTATTTATTGTCAACTTTTCCACCATTGGTTTGTGCTGATTGTGTTAGTTGTGGTTTTGGTGCTGCATTACCATGGTGAATGTTCCACAGGAAGATGTGTTTGATTTATCTATTTATCCTACTCTGAACAGCGATGATAACCAACCGCTTAAGATGCTTATAGACAGTGAGTGAGATGAGTAAGTCTATTAACTTACTTATGGATCAAATGAGACACAAAACCATGGAGAGTCATAATTCTCTTAATTCTTTTACTGAATTTGATGGAAAATTGACTGATTCCAGTTTGAATATGGCTGAAATAGAAGCATTTTTGGTGAAGGATTTGCATTATAAGGACATTCAGGCAGTGTTGGACATAAAAATTATCCTTTTTGTAACACGGGTAAAATACAGACTAATTTATTTAAAACCAATGAGCTCAAAAAAGATTTTGGAGAACTAGAAAAGAATCTTAGAAAGTACTAAGCTTTTGTGTTTGAAAATAAATATTTTGAGAGGTGTTTAAACCTTAATGATGTACTGAAAGGCTTACGCTTCTTTAAATGTCCTAATAGTATAAAACATTCTGATCCCTTCTTTATCGAATTAACTGAGTTTTTTAATAAAAGTGGGTTTGATTTTTTTATGATTGTTAATCCAACATAATAACACTTTGATTCAAGAAACATGATCTTCCCATATGTTTTTAAATTCAGTTTAATCAAAGAACATATGAGATCAATCAGCGTTTAATTGTTTATTACATCTCCAACAAATTACATCTTTTTTGTCAATCTTACGCATTACAACTTTGCATATAGTTATAATTTGTTTGTTTTCTGTATAATCATTTTCTTTTAACATAATTTAAAATGGTTCATTCTTTAAAATTTTTCATTATATATTCAACAGTATTTCTAATAAAAATTGTTTAAAAAAAAAGGAAGAACCATGATCTAATGTGCTTAAGACTTACCATAAAATACAGCTGTCTTTGACTGAAGTGCATGACAGGCATAAAGACTATAAAACAGTGCTTTTAATGTTGAGAGGTTTGAACAAATTATTGTAGAATGAAAAATGCAAAAAAATTCTAAGAAACACCAATGAATATGAAAATAAAATTGCCTATGTAAATTTTGATCCAACATATCATGGTATGAAAAACACTAAAACTTCCTATATGTGAACCACCTTAAGTGAGGGAGAAAGAATCAGCCTGACCAATAAGGATACCAGAATTGAACTAGCAAGTGACAACATGTTGGAGAATGAAGAAGGTGACTCTGTGGAGGTGGTTTCTATGGTTGATGATATCAAGATGCCTGAAAGAAGCAAAGTTTTAGACGGAGGCAGAACAGATAGTGATTCATGTTTTGCTGCTTCAGAGGAAAGAGTTATTTGTGTTAATTCCTTGGGTACTCACCCAGAAATGTGAATCAAGAGAGAGAAAAAAACTTAGTGAACAGCAACAAAATGAATGGAACAAAGAGAAGAAAAATAATGGACACATTAATGGACTAAGGTATTTTTATCAAAATATTTAATTTAACTGATACTGTTTTTTTCACCCAGTGAGTTGAAAGTATTAGAATTAGGATTAAATTTTGTGCCTATTAGGAGGGCCAATGTTAGTCATGATTTATTGTCCTTAAAGGAGTTTACACATAAATTAAATTTAAATTATGTGTTATATGGTATTAATTTGCCAGAAAAGGTTTTTGCTAGACCCCCCACCTTTAATCCAAATTTGAATAGTACTATAAAAGTTTTTGAGAAAATGTGTGAGAAGGACATACATAATTTTTTAAGTCAGAAAGTGAAAATGGTTATTTTAATTTAACTTAGCATGAGACAAAAGCCTTAAAGGAGCTAAGGAAAAATACCAAACTGAGGTTTATGAAGGCCAATAAGGACGGGGATTGGTAATCATGGCTCAAAGCAAATATGTAGAATCAATGGAATATATGCTTAATAACAAAGAAGAATAAACTAAAGTTGACATGAATAAAGTGTATAAAAGTTTTAAGACTATATCTTCTGTATGAATATCTTATGGATAGTGGAATTGATATAGAATTATATGAATTTTTAATGGTTGAATGACCTATGCTGGGTATTTTATTTGGTATACCTAAGATTCATAAAGATCCCTACAAACTGCCCTTTTTGCCTATTGTTTCAGTTCCTCATTATGTTACTGGAGGTATTTCATTGCTATTACATTTTATTTTTAAACCTTTGATACAGAAATTAAGTTCTTACATAAGAGATTCTTGGGACTTCTTGGGCAAGATTCAACAGTTTAGTTGTTATTATCAGTTTACTAAAACTAAAAATATATGTGCAACTATTGACATTTGTTCATTGTTTACATGTATTCCACAAAAACTAGGGGAAGATTATGTGAAAAAATCCTTAAATCATGTTATTAATATTTATAAGAATGATATTGAATTGTATTGTGAATTGTTGGAGTTTTGCTGAATAATAATTATTTTTTATTTAGTAATCAAGTTTACAACTAAACCAAAGGAGTGGCCATGAGGGTCAGCAGCTGCCCTAGCGTTTGCAAATTTTGTCTTACGTTGGTGGGAAAATTAGATTTTTTTACCCATGGCCACTACTTACAAAGTGGTGTATTATAATAGGCTGTTTATGATTAGTCTTTAATCATAGAAGGGGTAAAAATTATGTAATTTCCTTGATTAATGAAATGAATGATAAATCTGACTTTTTTGAATTTCACCATGGGAGAATGTGGTTTAGAAATGCCATTACTAGATGTATATTTAATATGGAATGGTTTACAGGTACAGGGAAAATTTGAGAGTAAGATCTTCAGAAAAAATACTTTCAGTAACAACTATTTGAGTTATCAGAGTAATTATCCCAAATTTATTAAAAATAATATTCCTAGAGGCCAGTTTATTAGAGCCTCCTGGATGACTTCTGAGGATGTTACGTTTGAGCAGGAAGTGGAATTTATAGTAAATTTAAGTGGAGGGGATATAAGTCTGATATGCTTTTAAAAATGGCATATGAAGTTAGAAAAAAGCGGAATGATTTTTTCCCCCTATTTTGAAAAAAGATCTACAGAAATCTGTTGAAAAATAATTTTGTTAAAAATGGAGCACTTTGTAGTATAAATATGACAATAGATAGTTATGGGATTTGTTCCATTATTAAGAATAATTGGAAGGTCTTGGAAGATATAATAGATGTTATAAAAGTGTGGGCACTTATCCAAGATTTGTTTTTAAGAACTCTTACAACTTAAAAAAATATATATTACAACATGATTCCATTAAAATTGTTAATTTGGGACAAAAGTCTTTAAAATCTAAGGGAACATAGAAATGTGGAAGCTGTTCAGTTTGTAGATTTATTTTAGAGGGGCCACATTTAAACTTGGAACATCTTGAATGTACTATTCCCATCTCAGGTGTATTTAATTGTAATCCAGGAAATGTTCGGCTAGGTTCACTCGGTCCCAATAAAGGCGGCTAACACTGAATGCAGTAATTGAGCAAATAAAATCACTCAAAAAACAAAAAAAAAAGCAGTAAGTCTATACCAAAGGATCTAGCGCTTTCATTTCTATCAGGAAACTTCAACAGAATCATTTACATCATATCCTGTTCATGTTATAAAACTCCCAATCACATATCATTGGTTAGTTCATTATTACATACAAATATATAAATTCAATATCAAATTACACAATCAATTCTTAAAAACCAACACTCACTTTAAAACATTTTAAATCATTTAAATAATTAATTTTTAATTTTAATAAAACATGAAATAATTGTGCACACTCCCACATACATGTATATATAAATAACTATAAACAAATTCTTCTTGCTATGACAATCTATGTTCTTGAGCTCTTAATAATTATTTGCCCTCATTTTAAGGGCTGAGATCAGGGAAACATGATAATTCAGCCCTGGATATACATACACATCCAGTCTTAGCTGCCATATTAATTCCCCAAATTCTAACCTATTTTGCCAATTACCCCCCCCCCCCCGGTATCTTAACCTTTTCCAATATCCAAAATTTGAAATCTGCATTTGCACATTTCAAGGCATGCCTAAACAGTGCATTGGTTTCCTTTTTTCTGCTGATCTCATACATGTGCTCATAAATCCTCTGTTATAGACTCCGCTCCATTTTGCCCACATAGAATGCCCAACATAATGTACAGTGTGGATTGTAAATAACCCCCTTGGTCTGACAGTTATAATATTCACTCGACACCTAAATTGTGGAACTGGTATCCATAGTTCTTCCTTGTTAGCTATAAAAATACATTGTAGGCATCCCCCACAGCTGAAGGTGCCCACCTTACCCATCTCTTTCACTGTGGTTCCTCTTTCCAATAGATCCTCTACATTAGCATTCTTCCTGAAACTGAATTTTAAGGGGTTATTAAACACCTCTAACCTGTTGGGCATCCCATTGAATAGGGTCCAATATTTCCTCATGATATGACAAATCTTTCCTGTATCCGCTTTAAAGGTAGTAACCATATAGGTTGTATTGTTTACATTGTTGCTCTCATTACCTATCCTCGAGACACTATTTTGTACATTCTCACCAATATTATTCAACAGTGGGATACATTTAATCCCTCATCCTTTTAATATTTCATCCCTATAAACATTTATGACCTCCATTGGGTAACCCCTATCCAGGAAAAGTCCACTAATATACTCCAATTCCTTCTCCAGATCTTCCCTTAATTAGGTCATACAGGCAGCCAATACCAATTATCCTTTTAAGATATTTCTCTTTTGTAGAAGGGGGTGATCACTATCATAGTGCAAGTATGAGTTGGAAAAACAGGTTTTCCTATATACTTGTGATATATACATTATCCCAGATATCATATGTAAATTCCAGAAATTCAGTGCAACCATTCAAATGGTCAATTAATTCACTAATGAGTTCATAGGGTCCTTGCCATACCACAAATATATCATCCAGGAACCTTAAATATACTTTAATATATTCCATGAAAGTACTATTAAAATGTATTGTTTTTCCCAACATAACATCACTATGTTGGCAAATATAGGTGCGTATGGTGCACCCATTGCTACCCCATCTAATTGATGGTAGTACTCCCCTTGAAAATAAATATAATTATTCCTTAACACAAGTTCCATATTTTCCAGCACTAATTGGAATTCATGATTATTTAACATTCTAAATTCTCCTATAATTTCTTCAAACCACATTAATCCTAGTTCCTGAGGTATGATGGAAAACAGATCATTCACATCAATGGTCAGGAAATAAAAATTAGGATTAAATTCCATTTTACAAAATGGTTTCCACTTCCTATCCACATAGATTCCTAATGGTTGTATTTTAGATCCTGCCAATTTCACTACTGGTCTCAAGGGGGGGGGGGGGTCGTCCATATCCTTATGGATTTTTGGTATCCCAAAAATCCCAGCAATAAAAGGTTTCTCCGCCTTTAGGAAGTTGAATAGCTGTTCATTAATTCTACCTTGAAGGAGATTGTCCTCAAGAATAAAATGCATGCTTTCATAAGCAATATCCACCTTCCTGCGGGATACCTGGGCATACCTCCCCCCTGTATTCAAAATGTTTAACATCTTGGCTGCATAATCACATTGAGTCCTACTCACTACCCCACCCCCCTTATCAGGTTTCATCACTCTTAGTGTATTATTTTTCCTCATGTTATTTAATACATCCTGTTCCTCATCTGTAAGATTCCTCTTAAAGTACCTTCCAAAGTGATACACATCCCTGATCTCCTTAATTACTAAAGTTTCAAAATTTATAAGTTCAGGGTGTAGTGGGGGAATTATAAAGGCTCCTTTTCCTAAGTGTATTTCCTGCATCTAATTTTATGTTGTCCTTAAACATAACCTCCAAGTTAAGTTTTCTAATGAACATTTTCACATCCAAAATGGAATTGGCTACATTCCCTCTTTTCTTGGGAATGAATGTAAAGCCCTTTTTGTACATATTAAAATGATTTTGATTAACTTTAATATCAGTATAGTTATAAATATGGAAGTTATTCATAGTACATATGACCCCTTCCCTCTCTATATCTCCTAAATTCTGGGGTCTCTGCTCATTGTTAGATGTGTTGAGGTTATCCACCTCATTTATCTGTTCCTCTGTTCCTGTTGTCATTGACCATATCTGTTCTGTTCCCCTGGAACCCTGACCTCTGTCTCCCCATAGCCTGTGCATATGTGTGTGCCGTATGGTTCCTGATTCTCACGGACCTCCTCGGTCCTCTATATTCTAAAGGGGTTGCCTCTCCTTCATGCTCATCCCCCTCATCCACTCTTCTCACATCATGATATGTATTTTGTCTGGTGAATGTTCCACTCCCATTTGTGTTCTTGTATCTGGGCCCAAAACTATAGGCCCTCCCTTCAATATATTCTTTGTCATCTCTATTTAACTTGGATATCTTCTGTTTATAGTTTTTATGCATAGCATTATCCACATCTTTAAATAACAATAAATATTTCCGTTTTTGTTCTGTAACAGTAAACAAAAGATCCTGTTGGATCTTATTGTTTAACATATCAATTTCATCTTTTAAATTTTTCATTATATTATTGTTATTCTTGATAATTGCCCTCATAAGAGCTAAACCACAATCATTAAAAATATTTATGACCTCACTAAACAATTCAGAATCTTCAGTAGTGTTGTTGGGAAATTTTATCACTCTAAGTCCCTTTGGGACATGCTTGCATTTCAAACTCTCAGTCAAAAAACAATTGTCCAATGTTAAATTTTTAAATTTAAGCATTTTGTCCCTTAATAAGTTACACATACCTTCATATGAGGCAGAAAATTGTCTGTTCCCATTACTAACTGTTTTTTTGTCACTGAACTACTCATGTAACCATTGGTTTAAATCCATATTATTGTAACATTCTAATTCAGTGTACTCCCTTTGGTGTTCATCATAACATAGGTTTTGGGTTAAGGAAAATAGCGGTTGTGCTTGTTGTCCATTTACATCCACTCCTCCATCGATACCTTCCCTTATTACATTATTACGTGTTCCTGTGGACATGGCATCACTCTCCTGTTGCCGTTGGATAGAGATGCCTATATCAGAGTCATTTTCTCCAATAGAAAACAGTTGGATAAGTTTTGTGAGCTCACCGAGTAATGTCCGTTCACCTCCGTTCCTCTGTTTAGCCTCTGTGTAGCCCCTCGGTTACCTTGTGAAGCCATCCCAAAACAGAAAACCAATAACCACAAAAGGGAAAAGCCGAAAAACAGTCATAAATAATCCTGAAAATGTTCAGCTAGTTTCACTTGGTCCCAATAAAGGCGGCTAACAGTGAATGCAGTAATTGAGCAAATAAAATCACTCAAAAAAATGAAAAAAGCAGCATGTTTATTCCAAAGGATTTAGCACTTTCATTTCCAATCAGGAAACTTCATCAGAATCATTTACATCATATTCTGTTCATGTTATAAAACCCCACCCACACATAATTGGTTAGTTCATTATTACATACAAATGCATAAATTCAATATCAAATTACACGATCAATTCTTAAAAACCAACAATCAGTCTAAAACATTTTAAATTAAAAACTGGTACCTGAACTCAAAACTTTCACAAAAATGAGCTGCATGTGTGGTGTGTGTGTGTCTGTGTGTGTGTGTGTGTGTGTGTCTGTGTGTGTGTGTGTGTGTGTGTGTGTGTGTGTGTGTGTGTGTGTGCACGCGTGTGAGTGCATGTGCGTGCTTATGTGTGCGTGTGTGTATGTGTGTGTGTTTTGTGTGTGTGTGTGTGTGTGTGTGTGTGTGTGTGTATATATATGTGTGTGTGTGTGTGTGTGTGTGTGTGTGTGTGTGTGTGTGTGTGTGTGTGTGTGTGTGTGTGTTTATGTGTGTGTGTGTTTGGACTGAAATACACTCACTTGGTTAGTAGTTTTTTTGTAATGGCTTGAATCACTCTGATTTACCCCATGATGTTTTCTAAGGTAAAGTCTTTACTCGCTACAGCAAAAAGCCAGCACCCAACTAGAGCATACATATTTAATGTGCAAAGTCACAAAAAACAGACCAATCTTGGCCCAATGGCCTTTTTTAATGTGAAACACAATCAGTATAAGCACCACATTATATACCAAAATGTAATGGAATTATTGAACATAAATTAAACAATTATTATAAATGTTCATTAAGACCAGGTGGAAATAATCCACCTAGTTTCACAATCCAGGATTTTTTTTTATTTAACAATGTGTGCCAACCTGTTTTTAGGGATCTATGTCCCAAAATATTTTTAATAACAATAAATTTAAAAGTTGCTGTTTTCTGAATGATGGTATGCTTATACAGAGCATTTGCTAAGTGTTTGTTTCTAATGTTACTGATGTGTTCCAAAATGCACAGTTTAAGGGGTCTGGAGGTTTGGTGAACATAAAAGGCTGAACACAAACAGGCTACAAAATAAATAGCCGAATCACTGTTACAATTACCAAACACATTAATAGAAAAAAACTTAGAGGTATTTTTACTAGAAAACTCTTTGGTCTGACAAATATATAAATGGATTCAATAAACTCCATGCAGGAATAGTACTATTTCTGCATGGAGTGAATCATGTCCATTTAGCCTTAGATTTAACAGCAGCAAGCCTTGCATATTCATGAAGGAGCACCGCTGCTAAGGCTAAACAGAAATGAACACTACTGAGTGCAGATGATGTGTTTAGGTAGTGCACTCACATCTAACATGCACCCTGCACTCAGAAAGTACCATACGACACTTTTTAAAAGCATTTCAGTGTCCGCGGACTGAAATCAAATAAATGAGTATGCCAGTGTCTGCGGACACTGAAATGGACTGGGGAGCAAGAAAGCAATGTGGGAGGGCTATTGTAAAAGTGCCATATGGCCATAGCCCTGAACTGTACAGGATTCCACAGAATGCCCACATGCCTGCCTCACATACCTCTCAACCTCCTACAGCAAGGAAGCTGTACAAAGCCATAAATAATGGGTGGACAACGGCACAAAAATAGGGACACATTTTAAATATTGCCCTTACAAATTGGAAAGTTGATAGAATAACAGGTTATGCATTAGCACAGTGGTGTTATTAATTTCCCTTTTTATTTTATTTTCCATTCTAAGGTATGTTTAAGCATAGCTGAGTGGGTTTGTGCATTAGGGCCCTCTGCTCAGCATTGCTTAAACATGTCATAGGAACTAAATAAAAATATACAGCTACAATCTCAATGATGAGATAGTGTAATGGTTAGAGTACTAGCCTTGCATGCAAGTATTCACGGTTTGAGTATCACAACAGGCACTATTTTTACATGGGAAAGCATTGTTAATATTAATTTTATTATGTTAAATTATGTAGTAAGTGATACTTGTCACCCAGGGTAATATAGCTGGTCCAAAAAGGAAGTGTGAGTGCATATAACATGTGAAATCACCCATGTATACACAAGTGTCCCATGCAGTATAGTCACACCCCAAAGTAATTTAATGAAAGCAAATAGGGCGGTGTCATGTAAAGTAAATCATATACACTTAATAATATGTCAGTAATGATGAATTAATCTATATTTCCTAAAATGAAACGTGAGCAATGATTAATAGTGCTCAGCTATGCTTAACTGGTTTATGCATTGCTTAAATGTAAATGCTAAGCAGTAGTTAGCTCATCTAAGTGAATTTGCACACTGTTAAGAATTTTTCAGCATCTACCCCTTTAAGCACTGCTCACTTTAGCTGAGCGGGTTTGTGCATTGCTTAGCTGAGCTCAGCATTTTCAAAATGGTCCAGTGACAGCAAAGGGTGGGAAGTTGACTTTATTTAAACCACACAGACAGGAATACAGCCAGAACCTGTTATAGTCTGATCTTTGCAGGAAGAATGGCAGGTGGAGGTGAGAGCTTGAGCTTCTGGGTGCAGCGCTGGGGCACTTTGGAATCTAGGGTCATGGCTAGGCTCCTTGTCAAAAACCATGACAACAGACTGCTGCATGGCTAGTACCAGGGCTCACAGTACAAAGCAGAGGCCTGGAACCATCTGGCATGCGACTTCACTAGTGCTACTGGTATCTCCTGGACTGGTGAGCAGGTCTGGCATCACTATGCTGATCTAAAGAATAGGAAGGGGGAGATTTTGGACCAATGGATCTAAGATGCCTGGGACAACCATGCTCCAGATGTTTGTAAGTATCAGAGATATAGGTGTACCAAATTATAGCCTGAGTATGTAATAGACAGGTATGTATAATGTTTGTTTTTTACCCCTACAGCTGCAGTGGAGAGGGCTAGTAATGTAGAGGCTCATGCAGACAGACTTGTATGGATACACTGACAGGCTGGTGAGTACAGATCTACCTTGCAATATCTATTGCCATAAAGTATAAGTAGTAGTGTGTACTGTGTCTAATGAATAATTGACATGTTTGTCAGACTAATATTGATCTACAGGATATTCATTGAGAAATGTGCCATTTGACTGCTAATAAAGATGTTTACCAAACACTGTTGTGTTTACTCTGTTATGTTGTAGTAGAAATAGAATGTGAACAGGTTATTCACTACAAATATGCCTTTGACAGTATGCATTAACTGAGGTAACATATACAGGAGATATGAAATGTGTCCTCCACTAAGATCTGAACCATGAATAGTAATTTGTATTGTAGAATAGTATGTACCCAGCAGTATTGCAGTTTGCTAACTTAAGCCTCACATATTGTATTATATTAAAGGATAAATACACAATTCAGTAACTATCTGTCATGTATGAATCTCAGGATTACCAGGTTAGATTGCCTAACCAAAAGAGTATTAGACTGGAATCAATCAAACAAAAGATAGTAGTTCCCCGGTAGCACAATTTGATGAGGTATGCTTTGTTGTTCCTTTTTGCACAGACACAGTTCAAATCCAGGGAGTGGTAGAAAGCTGTGTGCATTTTCACTCAAGATTTTGTGAATATGTGTAGAAACAGTCATGTAGTGTTAACAGATATTTCCTCCACAGGTCTTACAGGTAAAGAAATTTTTGTAGTAGCTGTAAGAAGGGTTTACTAATACACTGTGTTCAACTGTTCCACTGTCCAACCCCATGCCTGTAAATGACAGCAGGATAGGTATATATACCAAGCACTCTTCCCAATACATGTCTCTCCAGTATTATGCTGTCATGGCTAGTGGTCAATGCTGCCAATAACCATGGACACAGATAGGAATCCAGGTGGAGTATGCCAGTAGCACACCCACACAGCATCAGTACATGTTACCATTTCTTTGTCATATATGTAACCCTCACATGCACGAGTCCCCTCTAATCATGTATCCAGAGTTGTCACTGTTTGCCCCATACCATTATAGGCTGACACTTTAATATGTATGTATGTGCTACAGTAGCTATGGGCCATAGATAGATGTAAAGTGAGGGCAGACCTGTAGAGTACTGAGCAGTACTGTTGTGAAAAATAAAAGCCTATACAGTTAATGGACTTCTTTCTCTTCCCCCACCCCTATCTGCATCAGTAATTATTATTCATATTCAATGGGTATGTTGTTCTCAAAACCTAATGTTGGGACGTGTCTTATTATTATCATATATTTAATTGGTTGTATATTAACATACCTTGTTCAAATACCATCACTGCTGGCCTGTTGCTGTCAATGTAACTGGCATGCTGTTATAATGCTTAATGTTTTCCATTTATGTATGTGCTCTGTTTGCTATGCAACTGTTTCAGATCTATTGTTTTGGGTAATTGGAACACTCATGCATGCTGTTATAACTAATATTGTAATGTTTTCTGCATGCCTAACTAATATTTGTTGGAAAACCACAACAGCATAGCACATTTGGCAAGGCCGATCCCAGTGGATCCACCTGTCCCACTCCATATGGACAGTGCACGAGACTCCAGCAAATCTGGGACCCACCCTGGAATGTCCTCTTCAGCAGGCTCTGCACCAACTTTGGGTGGAACCACCTTAGGGAACGGGGCTTATCCCCCGGGTGCGGGCGTGGAGAGGAGCCTGTCACCTGAAGCCAGTTCTGGGGTTTGGTGCACAGCATCATCCACTCCAAGCTGTATGGATGGTTGAGCCACATGCAGGGCTGCCTGGTGAACCTTGAGTGGCAGGCTGCCCCTCATGTCCAGCCCCAAGCACAACCACCTTTGGGGCCAGGAAAGTGCAGTGGTGACTGCCCATGGGTGGAGATGTCAGTCTCGCTGTATCCATTTGGGAGCTCATGGGCCTCTGATTCCCAACCACCCTCCCCTTAAAAGGTGTTTACCCCCCACATGTGTCATATACCACCCCTGTCTGCTGTCTTGTCTGTCTTGGCTGGCTTGTCTGTCTCCCTACCCAACCTACCTCCCCACACTTACCTACAATCCTTCTCCAACATCCCACTCTCACCTTAAAAAAGGGCATCTGTACCCAAAAGAAAAAATATCTTCCCATACATAGCTGTCCATTTCACACACACGTCCACTGGACATGTAATCTGGTCCAACTGGCCTGACAACACATTACTGTTTTCCTTATCCCTCTCTCTTGAGTTTGAGTGTCCAAATTCATCCCCAAATCCTGTACAAATGCAGAGTTGTTGCTGTAGAAGAAACAGACAACTATGGACCTTCTCTACACCCATCCTGCACATCCCTATCTTCCATATTTTTTTCCCTCTGTGTGCCCCTTTTTCACCACTTTCCTATCACCCTTTTTTTCCTTTCTTTATTTAAAATTAGCGTGAGTGTAAGAGCTGCTAAACAAAGCTAAGAGGATGCAACCATCTATTAGCATCACTTAGCTTGACTCAAAACTGTGCAAACCCACTTAAAGCTGCTTTAATCACTCTGTCTCCATCAGCCTTTGTTCTACCCAGCAACAAATTAATCAGTCCTGCCAAGTCTGGAACCCAGGACCCTGTACACTATAGTCACAGCAATGTACCACTAAGCCATCTGAGCTGTAGGATGTTCTGATGTTTTATCAAACATATCATGCAGTATATTCAGTAAGCAATATGGAAGAAACACTCTAGAATCACTAATGATTTGTATATTCAAATACATATATCTGACACAGAATATATATATATATATATATATACATGGAGATACATATATATATGCATACAAATATATATATATATATATATATATATATATATATCTTTATATATATATATATATATATATATATATATATATATATATATATATATATATATATATATATATATATATATATATATATATATATATATATATATATATATATAAATAACATGCAGTGCTGTCATACCTCAGACCTCAGAACACCTTAGTACAAGGATTCTGGACCAAGCCAGACAAAGTGGGGGGACAAAGGCATAGACATAAGGACATATCTGACATAACTGAATAGATAAGCTGAGAAAGTTGCTGCAGCAACACCATCTGTTCTAACATATGTTGAATGAAATATCAGAAGTCTGAACAATCACTTCTCATTATGTAGTGATTCCATGCCACACATCATCCCCCTGATTTTTCAGACATGTACACCTGTCATGGGGACCACACCAAAGATATGATCCAGACAACTGGACATGCTATGAATACCTGGATAGTTGAGAGCTATGAATGCAGCTATGTAACACTAAGGAAACTACACTGAGCTGACAAGCATGTCACCAAGCACTGCCCAAAATACAGACAGAACAACACAACAGTACCCCAAAGCATCTCTGGAGAATTACACATGCATTAGCAGATATAGCACGTACTACAGAGATGCAACTGTACTGAAAAACAGACACTGGTGTGAAAGTGCATACAGACAACCAATTGCACCACAGTCACAGCAACATACTGGTAAGATAACCAAACACTACAGTATAATGACTGTGTGGACAGATATATTCTGAATGCCAGTCACACAATACCCATACATATGCTGTCACAGGCCACAGTGTATTTGGAGTCCTGAGGTGGTATGAGGCATGTCTCAGAATGCACATACAAACATATACTGCTGACAGACCACCGGTAACTGGAGCAGTATGCATAGTCGGATACAAAAGGACTTATGACACTCACATTGGCCCCCCTTTCCCCTACAAAGGCCAACTAATATGTAAACACTACACTGCTACACAATCCTGATAGGCTGTAAACAATGGCCAGACATACACTGACCTCCTGACTAAACAGAGTTCCACAGATTGTCCATTATCTAGCCTTTGGCCTCATATATATGGCCCCTAATCCATAACATGTGTGGGATTCAACCACATCGCTGGGACGATATCAGGAAAGAAGGCACTAAATAATGATATACCATACCTATCAACCTCTTAGTGCATGACATATGGGCAAAGCCTGACACAATAGGGGTACAGAGGCCCAGAAACAGGGGCATAAGTACAATAGTGCTGTTATAAACTGCAAATGTTGCTGGTGTAACAGGGTGTACTGTAACATAACTTGTCTTAAGTATATGAAGTCAGAAATATGTACAGATGTCAGCATATACTGATTGCAATCCTCAGAGTATCTTAATGATTTGCCTAGGACAGGAACTGTCTGAGGAACAGACCAATCATAAGAGGCAAAAATTTGGGCATTCTGCAGATAGTCATACGGTTGAAAGTTATGTCATATACATAACACAGTCAAGCTTGAAATAATGCAGACAATGCATGTCAAGACAAACTCTGTTAACTAGCATTATTCTAACTGCATACCAGCAATGCTCACATCCTGTCCCTAGGTCTGGAACCTCCTCATCTTTTTGATGGGCTATCTACACATTTCATGTTACAAGAGGTAGTTTCACCTACCCTCTGTAATGCTGTAGCTCACACACCTCCATGATGTCCACCTCACAGGAAAGGAAAAGGGCCAAAGCCCACATGAAGTATTTAATTATAGGAGTGTGTTGCCATGCCATTGGCTATTGGAGTAATAACCCAGCTGTTCTGGATGCAGTTAGCAAGTGGGGAACACCAGTTGGTGCTCAGGCTTTCACCTGATCATAAGCATTACTTACAAAAGGCAAGTTGCACACTATGTAAAACACGTCTTATCCTATAAGACAAACAGCTTGCACAGAAGCAGAGGTAGGAGCATTAAGCCAGAGAAGTCTGAAAAAAAGGTATGTTTAAAAAGTAAGCATGTAATGGAATGCAGGAAGGGGAATGCATAAATGGGAAATAGGAGGTTAAACAATGTATCAAGAAGACCTGCTGTACTGATATATTGCTGTACACCAACTGCTGCCATTACATCTGGCTCTGTCTACAGTGACATAGATCACAGCTCTGGCCCCTGAGTCACCTCAAGAAAGGTCAGCTCACATATGACCGACACTGGAGTGTCTGTTGCTCAATACTGACAGTGACACTCCCAGGAAGGCTACTGGCATGTTCTAAATATCCATATGTCACTTGTGAATACCACTATGATACATATGCCACTCTAAGTAATGTAAGAGACTTATATAGTGTATGTGCTTAGTACACAGGTGTTGTGTTGAACTGCATGCTATATACTGTGCCCATACCATTCAACTGTCCAGTGTCTTGCACACTGACCACATGTATGCCTCATATTTGTAGTTATTTACCCATAGAGTTGTGTTATGTCTGTCAAATATGTGAAGACTGACATCAGGACATAATAGCATATATGTGAATGTTAGATGTCATATCCTCCAGGGTGGTTCTGTGAATACAAAGCCTACTGTGCTATCAATTGACTGAAGTGTGTTACAGGAATATTAATGATGTGTTACTATATGTGTGCAGTGACCCCCATCAATGTGTGCTAGAGTCCAGATGTCCTGCCCCAGCAAGCTGAGAGGTATGACTGAGTAGCAAGAGTATGAACAGTGTGCTATACTGACATAGAATAGACATGTATATCAGGTATCACCTGTGCATATGTATGTTTCAGTAGGCAAAGCTGGAAGCCTCAAAACAACAGACAGGTTGCAAAACATCATGTATATAGGCTGTACATGTTGTACATGTGTGTAATCCTTGTATCATTGCTTCAAATAGACATAAATGTGTACAATTACTGGTTGTTGCATTGCCTTGACACAAAAATGTGTACTAGAATAAGCATGAGTACCAGGGTGGAATCGGAGGAGTGTCCAACAGTATTATGATGGTGTGTCCATGCCCACAACAAACATCCATATGTGCGGTTACCTATTATATTCTCGAAAGCCGACAATGTCGAATCCGACATTGTCAACACGAGAATAGCAAAAGTGCAGAATGTCGAATGGGTAAACGGAAATCTCCGTAAGGGAAGATTTCCATTTACTTCAATGTAGTGCAGTCTCGGAGTTGGTATATTTAAGTAGTAGGGGTGAGGGGGTGCTGGGGGGCTTTCCCCCCTGCCTACACCCTTTGCATTTTCTTTTTTTTTTTAATTTATTTTTTCTGAATATTCGAAATTTTAATGGTTCAATCATTAAAGGTTGACCTTTAGTGAATTCGAACCATTAAACTTTCGATGTTCTAATATAGACCCGATAGGTGCACCTACATAGATGGATGGACACAGCAATACCTGACCCATAAAACCCGCCTCCACCAAGGTAGAGTAATCCCCTTTAGTGAATAGCTGCAATACACAAACCACATACTAAGTCGATATAATGGCTGTACAGGGCCAGGTAGGACCAGGCACCAAATTGGAAGCAATCCCACCTGCATCTGATCAAGCAAATAAGGCCACATGTGCATCACTGTAAGGCTAACTACATGTAAAAAGTGGACACACCCAACAATGCCAATCACAAGGCTATCTTCACAAATGTCTCCACTCTTGGAGGTGACAACACAACCCACCATGTACTGGTGGTCAATCAGACATCATATACATATGCTAGAGCTATAGGCTACCCACTCGAGACAGGTTGAGTGGAAACACCACACACCCCTGTCCACCCATCAGTATAGGAGAATATGCACAGCAACTGCACCCCTCCCCCATTATCAGGGAGCAGCTCCATAATGCCTAGTCAAAGGCAACAAACCTAAGTCTCTATGGGACATGATGACATCCCTGTCTGCATCCTACATGAACTCAGTCTTGTGCTCTTGGCCCCATTACACACTGTAGTCACACAAAGCCTGAGCACCAGAAACATCCCATCTGCATGGAAGATGGGCACTGCTATCCCTCTACACAAATGTGAATGAAGAATGGAGGATTACACCACTTAATGGCCCTCACTGGGGGGGGGGCATGACACATGAGGACCAGGAGTGCAATGCAAGCTCATACTGTGCTGCTAGATGACAGAGGTATGATGTGGTTGTAAGTGGTGGTTACTGCTAGGCAATGTTGATGTGCAGGTTCTGTGAATAACGTTGACCGATATTTGAGGTCCTGTGATGTGTTCTTCTGTTTATGTCTTCAAGATGGGATGCATGGCAACAGGAACCCTGCATACACGGAGGCCGAGAACATGGCCATCATCAATGTGATAACCCAGCACTATGGGGTAATATTTGCCTGTAGCAGACAGCAGTTGTGGGAGTGGACTGCCTTGTGAGAGGACCTGGTGACCAGGGTGAACAGCATTGGCCATCATAACTGCATCTATGACCAAGTCAGACACAGGGCGACTGACCTCATCCAAATATGGCTGGTGAAGGGCTACTGCTGTTGCCAGGGACAGTTCAGCCACAGGTTGGGATCCTGCTACACAGGCCCAACTGACACCTGCTGAGGAGATCCTTGCCTACCTTGGCTCAGCCACCACATAACAACTGGAACAACACACTGTCATTGTGGAGGTGGGTGGCACCCAGACAACAGGCAAGGAGCATCCAGGTAAGGCCCCAGTGGACATCTATTATGTAATGCAGTGGGTAGAATACCATCCATAGCGTATCTAGATGCATATGTCAGGTCATACTACATTTGAGGGTGGGGCTTTGTAACGCACAGAATTGCACATCTATGGTGAATGTAAGCAAACCGTGTAGTATCAGAGCTGGTTTTGTACAGGTGTGGGAATACAGCATTCATCCTGTACCAATGCCACATGTGAGTCTGCTAACAATACCTCTCTTCAACAGCTACATAGGTCCCTCTGGTTTGGATATGGAACAGAGGCCTGAAGCTGGTGAGTATGGAGATGTCTTGTCATGGCTCACCAATGCACTAGGCATGTTAAGGGCATGCATGTTACCATGCACACAACTGTCACTCTTAGCCATATTGCGATATGTGCACATTCACTTGTGGTGGGTTCACTGCATTGCATCTCAGTGGTCATCACTGTGGCCTATTTGCAGGAGAAGTAGCAGTTCTGTAGCTGACCTCTCAGACTTTCAATACAAGGAATGTGGACAAGGACTGACATAATGGGGGGGCCAAAGGCCAAACCATGTGGACATATTCTAATTATTACTGTTGTAAGCTTAGAAGGTTGCTGGGGTAACAGGAATTCTTCTACCATACAATCACTGGATGATTTGGAGTACAGAATTCAAAAGTATGTCATTATTTAGTGACATCAAACCTTCAATCATTCCAGTACTTTGTCAGAATAGCACAGCTTCTATGAGGTACAGACCAGATATAATAGCCACACATGTGGTCACTCTGTGGAAATATGTACAGTTGAGAAGTATGTTCTGTAGAAGTCACCACTGTGCTACACCGTTGGCCGGCAATAATGTGTCCACAGGTGCAGTGTGTGCTAGGTGAAGGCCCATCACCTACTAACACTACTCACATATCTCAGAGGTGTATATTGGTACTAACATTAACTGGAAATGGATGCACTGCATGATGTTGAGGGCCAGTGCACAGTGTGTATGTTGTGGTCTGGCAGTGTGTCGTGCATGCCACCATTTGGATAATGTGAGGTCTGTGTAATGCCTTTGTGCCACCTCACCTGTATATGTGCGTGTGTGTGTGTGTGTGTGTACCATCAAACATGATAGTGCAGGTAGTAATTCACATATGTTTTCTTACCCTCACAGGTGGACATGGGAGTCAGTTTCCCTCCCGCCCAGAACCTGATGTCAGTGTCTCTGCAGACTCTGACAATGACGATGGCCAAAATGAGACACAGGGTTGGCATACCATTGCAGACCACTATATCCCTTTACATAGTTACAATGCCCACACATACCCAGTCCCCAGCATCCACAGATAATGGGCAGTTGTTGGCATGCAATAGGCTGGTGTGGTGACCATGGAAAGTGTGTCTGTAGACACTTGCCATAGACAGGGAACAGGTGGGCTCCCATACAGTTGGATGGATGGGTGTGCTCAAAGGAGGACTGTTGCCCATCAAGCCCCTTTAACAAGTGCCACAGCAGGTGTCACCAGACACATGTTTTGGATTGTCATGGAGGCACAGGCATGTAATGAATGCAACACCAGACAAATAATCAGGGTGTTGGATGCAACTCTTCCTGCCATGTGTGACAACCTCCATGACCTTGCTGAGACCAGCTGTTACTTTTCTGGGGTCATGGATAGACAGATGGGTGAGGCGTTGGCAATCCTCGACTGTGAAATATCTGTGTTAGAGCATGGGGTGGGGAATGGGCATCGGCCACACTGAAGTAGGCCAGCACCAACATCAGCTGAGGGTCCACGGGGCTATGCATGATCACAGTCTCATAGTGGTAGTACCACCAGCTCTACCAAAGGGGGGGTGCTGTCCACACCACATCACAACAGGCTATGGGCACATGGTCCTAGCCAGTCCCATCAGGGACACAGATCCAGCAGACAGCAATCACCATCAGGGAGTAGTACTGCATCTAGCCTTGGGCCTGGTGGAGCCACTGAGACCCCTGGCAGGACCAGTTCACATATTCATGGCCAGAAGCAGTGAACTGTGCACCCTGCCATGTATGGTCCACAGCTGCCCAACATACCCCTGTGTAGGGCAGCCACATGGCATGACTGTGAGCATACAAACACACACACACATCTCAATCACAAGCATGTCACCACCTGACACACACAGCCCCTCTGCACAATCCATGTCAAGAATGCTCTTCCAAACACGCACACATTATGGCAACCATATGGACCAGCCTAGGCCTCTCACAAACCCACACCACACCCTGTGCATATGATGATACCTGTGCCACATCCCTGTCATCCATACCATTGATGCGGGGACAGGCTAATATGGGTCTGATGCACAGGGTGAATATAGTACAGTGTAGCTATGTAATACTGTGTAAGATGCTGTCTGCTGGCATTTGTAATCGGTACACTTCAGAGTATATGTACCTTTTCAGCCATGATGCATTATTGGTGTTAGTAACGTTGACTGAATGCAGTCTTACATGTATTCTGTTTGTGTTCTAGGTGTCTGTGTGTCTGCAGGATGTGGCCCTGCAGCCATTGTCAATGAGGGGTATGGCAGAGTGAAAACACATCAACCATGTCATAGCCAAGGTACAGCTGTATATGTACATATTTACCAGGTGTGTATGCATGCAACAGTGTGTGAGGGACACTGTGGGCAGACAATGTGACCTTGCATACATACCTCTTGTCAAAGACAGCGAGTTTTCTTACATGTCACCTCAGTGTTCTGTAGTACCATAAGCTCATACATACAGAGGAGGTTACTGGAATACTAGCACTAGGTCCCCCACAAGCCTAGCCATGACCTTAACCCCAACAGATTTACCTATCTTGTGGGCACATAGTAGTCACAGGGCCTTCTCATGTCTACATATTGCACACACATAGGCAACGCGCAATGTGTGTGACATTATCAGTTGTGGAGTGTGGGACACAAGTTGTAGTAATGTGACAGTTGGCAGCACATAGCATGCCCACAGCAAGTGCAACACACAGGGTGTCCTATGGTATGCTAGTATGACACCTTCTTTGTGTGGCATTACCTTCACTTACAGTATTTTTCATGACATTAATGTGCTTCTGATGTGCAATCACTTCTCCATGCAATCAGTACAGAACTGTATGACATGTTTCTTGTCCCACAGTTCTGGGGCCTCTTTTTAACTGTTTCAGTAGTCATCACAGGTTGCACCTTGCCTAACATGGACTGCTACCTGCAGGGTGGTTCAGACATGCCTCTCAACTGTACAGTTGTCACAGACTGTCCTGATGGATGCCACATATCAGTAGTCCATTTTCTCATACACCTGTGTCTGTCTGGCAGAGTGTCACCAAACCATTGTGGCCTGCAGTCATAACATAATGGCAAGCATTATGAGTTGCACACTTCATATTATTCAGACTTTCTATGCTAATGCAATCTCTGTCATGCTATCACTGTTATATGTTGGTAGGAGCAATATTTAACATCACCAGCTCTTGTAAAGTATGGCAATGGGGAGTGCACTGTGAAGGTAAGGCCTCAAAATATTGTATCCTACCAATATGTATCACACACACACACACACACACACACACACACACACACACACACACACACACACACACACACACACACACAGAGGTAGGTGATGTGATATCATAACCTCTACCTCAGTACTATTGCACAATGGAGCTCACCTTCATGCTGGCATGTGTGACTGGTTGCAACTGGTATGCCACTGTCCACAGCAGGACATCACTATATGACATTCAAGGTATCCGTGTGTGTGACTCACTCTGTGTGTGTCCCCTTGTGTGTGTCTCTCTCTCTATCACTGTCAGCCTCTCTCTCTCTTCCCCATGTCTTTGTGTGGGTATGCTTGACATATTGTTATCTTTTGCCCATATATATGCTTGTATATCACATGCAACAGATGCAGATATAGCACATATGGGCCACCTACAGCTAGCTGAGGGTAATGCTGTCTGATGGATGTGTGTACGGACAGTTAAGGAGTACATAGCTGCCTGTATGCAAAGACATATATGCACAATGCAGTTAAATTGTCTGATGTGGGTTCCAACATAGCCTGTGATTCTCTACGTGTAGAAGCATGCCCAGTGTGACCCTCTGTAGTGAGAATAGGAGTCCGTTCCAGAGATAGGTGTACTCCAGTCCGGGGTTTTGCATGCTACAGCCATACCTCTCAAAAGTATACAGGACTTTCCTAGAGGTACTGGGCTTATTTTAGCAGACATTTTGTGACATATCTGAAATCTGACATTGCAATGTATTGTATCATTACCTAGTGACAGACATCCTCAGATTATCACAGTGCTTTATCAGAGGAATACAAGATGCATGATGCACAGACCAATATTATGAGCTTGACTATACACATTCTTGACTAAAACTGCCAGTTGAGAGGTGTGGCTGGAGCTGGTTGACTAATGAAGCTGTGTAAACAGTCCAGCAACTTGGTGATATACTGGCTGGGGATCTCCTGCTTGTGTGGTATTCTTCATACCTGAAACGTCATATTCTGGTGTGGCCATACCTCTCAACTGTAAATTTTTGCCAGATTGTCTAGGTGTTTGTCTAGAAGTTTTGTCCAGTCCATAGAAACTTGTGTTTTTATAGCAAATTAGTTGCATATAATTGAAGAGTGATGTTAAACATAATGACAGACATTAGTGTTTCAGACTTCATAACCTTCAGACAATTCCTCCTAATACAGAACCCATTATCCTACCAACTATCTCAGTATGTAAAAGCAATATGTACAACATGTGTCTATCATTGTGTTTTTGTCCCACTTATATTTATGACCTTGTCCAGACATCTTGCTGTCAGAGGCTGGGAGGTATGGGTGTGGGTACAGAGTGCATTCCACTGTGCAGAAATGTCCATTATATGTGTAGTATATTCCACATAGCACTGTGACATCCAGGTATGTCAGTGGCAGAGCAGTACAGAGTAATGTGGTGAACCACTGACAGACAGCTGTGTATAGGGTGATAGGTTTCTGTGATGTTAGTAGGCTATTGACCCCGAAGCCCTTAGAACCCACGCATACAAGAGTTTAGCCCATGTTACAACATGTCAGTACACAGAGCCCCTGTCCAGCAGGGACACAGGTGGGATCACAGGACTGTATTTTGTGTTACCCATGCAGTTATACAGGGAACACATCACTAGGGGTATTGAGACATTTGGCTTGCTATTGACAGGGAGTATATTCCACAGATGGAGTGCGTGGTACAGGTATCTGTCACACCAACAAGCTGTACTAATATCACAGTCCAGGTTGATGTTGCACCTACAGGTTGATGGCGTGGGCCTTGAGTACCAGATGTGCAACAGTCCCATAATGACAGGGTCTGGATTGGTTTGTATGCCAGACAGGGGTCACCTCAGCAGAGTCTGTATGGAACAGGTTACAGGGACAGTGCTGTTAGCCAATCTGTGTAGGGTATGTGCTTGGGGTTTGTGGTAAGGCCTAAGTGTTTACAAGACCCTGGTGTGTGGGGTCTACATGATCTGTGGTGTGTAGGTTTGTGGAGTTCTCATGTGATTTTGCCTCTGAGGTGTCCATTGTCCATAAAAGAAAATACATGCCCAAGGTACTGCTTTACATGCTGATACAGGGCATTATGCATATTGGCTGTATGTATAGCTGACATATGTTGTAGCATCCTGTCTTTCAATCTACAGTTCATTTTACCGACATAAAACAACATATTCAGCCATCCACTGCCTGGAAAGAGCTATTCATTCAAACAATATGCTGACTGTTTGACCAACAATATTATACACTTGGCTGACTGTATGCAATGTTGTTCATTTTATGTCGGTAAAACGAATTGTAGATTGAAAGACAGGGTTTTACAACACATGTCAGCTATACTTACAGCCAATATACATAATGCCCTGTATCACCATGTAAAGCAGTACCCTGTGCATGTATTTGTTTATGGTTTTGCAGGTTATTCATCTAACCAGGAGGAGGGGTGATTTGAGAAATATAACAGAATGTTATGAAACTAGATGGATAATCAATCTAGGTGCTGATAGAGCACCTGACCTGAATGGTGTTATTCCTATCACATATTTTTTTTAAAAAAAGGAGGGCTTTTTACTCAGTCTTTGATTGGCTGTTATGTATTTTAAAAGGTGTTCATAACTTTTGTATGTTGTCTGAAGAAGGGTTTTTTAAACCTGAAAGCACTAACCTACTGCATTTTATTAAACTACTGTTTTTTTATCAGCCTGGTGGTCCGGATCATCTGTTTTTGCTATTTATAACAATTGTTGCATTGTTTGTGTGTGTGTACCTTTTAATTATTTTATCAGATTTGCATAAGACAACTGATTGGTTTTGCTTTCTTTTTAAACTCATGTCTTTCTACTGGTTTATTAGTCTGAAGAAGCGATAGTGTTATCGCAAAAGCACTCACTTTTTATTACTTTCTATTTTGTTTAATAAACAGAGGTTTTTGCCCAGCCATGTTGGTTCGGTACTTGCTTTTTACTTCAAGTTTACACTGACCTTCAGGTACCTGCTGTCCTACTAGGCACCCTACCTCTTAAGTTCTGAGAACCAGACATCTGGACAAAGCCATAAGTGATTGGGGAACAGAGGCTTATATATAGGGACCATTTTTAAGTATTGGCCTTACAAATCTAGAAAGGTGATTCAATAACAGGTTTTGCATTAGCATGTGCGTTTCTGTAGGGTAAAGTCTAACACTACAATCTCTCATTATTTTCTGACCTTTGTCTTGCATGATTTCCAATGTATTGCCAGACAAACACTATTTCATGTTATACAGACTACAATTATGATGCAAACCTCTGGCCATTCTGCAATAGGTCTGTACAGTTGAGAGGTATGGTAGGCACTGTGTAGGTTGCTCCAAGCTGTCTACTGTCCACATGTGTGGCCCCCTGTCCATGACCTGCACAACTTGCCTGCATTAACAGATATTGACATCTGGACAGTGTGTACTACTCCTACAGTAGCTGTAGATGACATACAGAATACTTGGCACTGCAGTTCTTGGAACATGGACCTGTCAAAGACAGCACTGTACCTAGGCCACTACAACACAACAGTCAGGAGTAAGTGCTGGTCATATCTTGACAGTATTACCCACACATAGACATAGGTCATTGACCACTGCATATTGTGGACATGCAACAAGTTATTATGTTGATTGGGGAATCCCTGGCAATGTGTGCTCTGCTGCTATTTTCCTGCAAACATACATGTTAATGGATTTCTATGTGAATATGGGTGTGGGAGTGGGAGGCACACCTGCTAATTGTACACATTTGCACAGACTGTGCTGATATTTGCTTTACATTTTGGTTCCATTTAGCATAGCATTGTGCCCTGTCTTGGAGAGTAGAGGCATATTGCTAAAGACTACAAGTCAGATTGTAATGGCTTACATTTGAGTTTCAGACTTCTTAACCTTCAGAGCTTTACTGCAACTTCAAGATCTGCTGCGCTATCACTGTGTAAGTCTGTAGGAGGGGGTATTTCATCATTGTTACCATTTCTGGGCTTTTGACATTTCTTTATGGGTTTCTGCAGTTGACTTCTTGGCTGAGGCTGAGGGGTGAGTATGGGATCCCTACACTGACATCCATGCCTGTGACCTATGACCGCCCTGTTAGTTGGCCCCCACATATACTGCAGTGGGATCTGTCACCTTGGATACTACTGCATAGTGTGGGGAGGCCAGTATTGGGCAAATATTTCCTGGTGTCCCACACAGCTGTCAGTTGTCTGCTGCTAT
This sequence comes from Protopterus annectens, assembly GCF_019279795.1. Classification (NCBI taxonomy): domain Eukaryota; kingdom Metazoa; phylum Chordata; order Ceratodontiformes; family Protopteridae; genus Protopterus; species Protopterus annectens. The sequence continues at coordinate 535,456,598 of NC_056744.1, forward strand.
CCCAGTAGGCCACCCCATTCCCTTGCATTCATGCAGCGATACCATAGATATGCTACCAGAACATACTACTCCATTCATTTATTGTTAAGAGGACTGACTTACCTTGTGCCTCTGGCAGTTGTGAGGATGGTGCTTGTGGGCTGCCTATGTTGGATGCATGCAGTACACAGCCTATACATGGTAAGTTACAGGTAGCGTGATGTGTGTGTCATCCATTTTAGTGTGTGTGTGTGAGTTAGAGAGAGGTGTCAGTCTCTGGGTCCCTACAGTGTCAGTGTGTGTGCTGTGGATTGCCTCTTTGCCAAGGCCAGGCCATACTGGGACACACCTCCATCTGCCTACAGGAGCTGGCTCAGGGGGTTCCTCCTCCAAGTCCCACTGTGCCTGTGGGGACCTTAGCAATGGTGGGGGGCTGTGTGGCCCTTCCTTGTGCTGTTCCTGATGCAGCTGTTTGCACAGGATCATATTGTGTAGCATGGCATATACTATGAACATGTGTGCATATGTGACTGGAGAGTACTGCAAGGCTCCACCAGATATGTCAAGGCAATGGAACCGTGACTTCAGAATCCTCAACACATGCTCTATAATGATCCTGGTTTGTGCGTGTGCCTCATTATGGCATTCTTGAATGGTGTGTGTGCATTTCGGATGGGTGTCATCATCCACGGCTCCAGTGCATAGCCTCCACCCTTCACCAGATGGCCATATGGGATGTCCCCCCCTGGCAAATCCCTGATGCAGCTGCAAGGAATGCCAGATGTGGGAGCTGTGATACCTTCCAGGCCTGCCAGCACACACATACATGATAATGCCCTGGGCATTGCAGAAAACCTGGCAGATGATGGAGTGGAATCCTTTGTAGTTTATGTAGACCTTAACTTGTTCACCACATGGTGCTTTGATGTGGATGTGTGTGCAGTCTATGTCACCCAGTACCTCCGGGTAGTCTGCTACATGGTGGAAGAGGCGCACATTGCTGGTTGTCTCCTGACGGGTACTGGGGAAGTAAATGTGCTCACCTGCATGTGGTAGCATGGCATCCAGAAACTGGTGGAGTACCCTGGATGCAGATGGCTGTGAGACCCCCATGATGTCCCCAGTAGGTCTTTGGAAAGTACCTGTAGCTAGTATTCTTAAGGCTACACATACCTTGGTACCCACTGGGATGGGTTCCCCTCTGTTGGCTCTGGGTCTGAGGTGAGGCTGGCACAGCTCGATGTGTTGCTGAAATATGTCCCTGTCCACCCTGTAGCATTCTACTATCTCCAGATCATGTTGCCCCTAGTAGGTTACCCTGGGTCTGAACACTCTTCTCCTCCTCTTCAGTCTGGGGTGGTTGTCAGCATTATCCTCCTTACTGCCCTCAGCCTCTAGCACATACTGATGTATCAAAGCAACAGCAGCCCCTAACATTTTGTCAGTTAAAATTCCCCTGAGTGTGTACACCACTGGTGCAGAGTTTGTGAGAAAAACTTGACTGAAAGGTGTTTGCATAGTTTATACTGTTGCGCTGCAGATGCTGCCTGCATGATTGGCTGACTATCATGTATTCCACCTGCCAGCTATGTTATTTGTACTTGATTGCTTTTATTCTGCTATTTCCCTTTCTTTTTCATTTTTTCCCTTCCCATTTCTGCCCCTTTAAGTCCCCAGGTGTGAAACACAAACCCGCTGCCCAAATGTAAACAGTTCTGTTATTTCCATTTTTTTTTTTTTTAGAGCCAGTGTGTGCCATGGAAACCTGTTTAGCTAAAGTAAACACTTTGAAGCAGAACAGTCCCTTCCCTGGATGCAAACATGCTCTTCATTTCATGGAATAAGTCAATACAGCCTCAGACACACACCCTTGCTTAGCTGTGCTTAGCTAAGCTCAAATGGGAGCCATGGAGCTCCAATGTGCTTACACCGAGCATGACACACACCCTTGTCATGACAGCTGCTTCTCCTGCTTACACCACTGCATTATAGCTCCTACACAGTTAGGTGCAGCCAGGGAATGGTCTCTCATCTCAGTAAAATCTGCTAATTTGCATACCCCACTGCCTTAGTCCCTGGTTACCCCACTATACCACAGCCTTCCTCCTTAGCAAATAGTGTTATCTGTTCTTATTTTGATTCTGCATGCCATAGACTATAATTGCAAATTGCAGATTTCACTTAAAATTGTCTTTTCACATTTTTTTTATTTTCAGCACAATCCTGTTTGCGTCCTGCTGTGCTATGCTTAAACAGCCGAAATCAGCCAAAAAAAATAAACTTTGATTTTTATAATTTTGCAACTCTTTTCCATGCCAATGGCCATATTTTCAGCAATTGGCATGCTTAATGATTATAATACATGCTTTACTTTGAGCTGTCATGCCTCCATTTTGATTTTTGCAGAAATGTACTCGGTTAGTAACCGAATACATTTCTGCACCTCACACTGTTCTTGCATGGATGCCTGCCTGCTTACTGAATCACTAATTCACCTTATTTGCATGATTTTCACCAGCAAATGAGGTAATTAGCATAATTCAGTGGTGTCCATGTAAGAATAGTGCTAGCAGGATCGTGCACACCCCCAATCTTTTTTACTGGATTGCTCGGTGGCCATATTCCATGCAGGAGCTGCTGCACTATTCCGGCACAGAAAAAAATGGCTTATTGAATCCTGGGGAAAGACTTGACTCTTCTGCAGGGCCCATGTTAAAGCTGCTTCATTGATTTTGGATTGGGCTCTACATGTCTTGGCCGTCTTACAGGGCCATGTTAAAGCCTGCTGTGGTGTTTCGGTGGAAAAGATGTAGGTGTAACATACTTAGTCATGCAGTGGTTGGCACTGTGATCATTTGATTAAAAAGAATGATCTATCTATACAAAATGTGTGTATTTTAAATAGTATAAAAAACATAATATTGATGTTGCTAATGTCAAAACTGTAAAATCAATAAAACAAACACTCTCCACACCTCCTGTTAATTATATATTCTAACTGTGAGGTTGCACAATACCAGGAAAAAGGGCATATTCTTCAACCCCAGTAATGTAGTGAATTCACGCAATAGATGACTGACTGTTTTGTCAACCATTTGTCAGGAAAACTGATGTCAACTTTAAAGAAAGCCAAGTAAATTAAGGGTGTATCTCTAAAATCAAAACTCATAAAGACGAGACAAAAACTGCAGAAATTCACATCTACGAATGTTAGCAAACCCAAATGCTTTAAAGAAGGAATTAGCTAATGTGAATGTCCAGAAGTCACCGAAGGATTTGAATAGACATTGCATGAGACACAGAAACAAATCTATATATTAATATAGATAAACAAAAAATGGCAAGTTTTCCAATTTTCTTTGCAGGTGGCAAGCCACCCTGCACCCCCTGCAAATTATATATAACAACTCTGAGCTTGATCTGCAGTGGAGAAAATGGTTAATTTCAGATACTCACTGTACTGGGAACTCTATTCACTATCAGTAAACATGAAAATGTTTTCTCTTGCATATTATGTTACACTGAAGAAGATGTCTTTCTGAGATTAGCGTGATGTCCATTCAAATTCTCTGAACATGTGCATTACTTGATTAGTTGTTTCAAACTTTCGGCTTTGTTAATATTCGTAGATGTGTATCTATGATGTTTTTGTCTCGCCTTTATGAGTTTTGGTGTTATTGTATTTCAATCTACTGAAGTAGATCCATATATATGTGCACTACACACACACACACACACACACACACACACACACACACACACACACACACACACACACACACACACACATATCTTTCTCTCTCTCTATCTATTTATATATAATAGATATATATATATATATATATATATATATATATATATATATAGATATATAGATATATATATATATATATATATATATATATATATATATATAGAGAGAGCGAGAGAGAGAGAGATAGATAGATATGTGTGTGTATGTATATGTATATATATATCTATATATATATATATATATATATATATATATACATATATGTATATATTATATATATATATACCTGCAGTGGTGGTGCTGCGGTAGCGTTGTCGCCTCACAGTAAGATGCTGTCCGGTCCGATTCTCAGCTAGAGCGTCTTCTGCGTGGAGACATGCATGAATGGGTGTACCTTCGTTGAAGGTTGTGCATCAGGCCTGGCAAGCCGGTACGTAAAAATCAACTGCCAATCATCAGCGGACCGGAGTTCCGCTGTGGTGACCCCTAACCAGGAAAAGCCGAAAGACACAAACAAATATATATATATATATATATATATATATATATATATATATATATATATATATATATATATATACTCAGTCAAGCTACCTTTGCTCAAATTTGGATCAGGTATAATTTCTGATGTCAAATGAGAGAGGACATTAACAGTCATGATGGACCTGACCAATATCACAGAGCAGTGGGAACTACGAAATATCTCCTTTCCCCACTATTGTGTGACCTGCTTCATACTGTTGTGGATGATGCAATCCTCCATGTGGGAGGGAAAAGAAGGCTGCCCCCCGCGCTGCAAAAAATGCTTAGAATGGCTTTGTTATTTGCTTTTGGCACAAAATTTGTTGAAAGTACATTTGATGTTTTTATACTGGTATAAGTTTAGTTGGCATTTCTGTAGTTCAGTACAGTGCCTTAAAATTATAATATATATGTACACACACACACACACACACACACACACACACACACACACACACACACACACACACACACACACACACACACACACCTTTTTCAGTTTTTACAGTGATAAAGCGTATCCAAGCCTAAGTATAAGAATACAGAGTAAATACATTATAAGACAACTACTACTACATTTTATATGTATTAAGCATATATGTTAAGATGTTGTTAAAAAGGGTGGCCCAAATGAATGAGTCAATTATCAGCTTGCTAAAGTAGACAGAGGAATTATTCTTGTTCAGGAAACACTTAGCTTTTACCTTGTTTACAAGTGATGAAAACCACAAATCAGACTGGCAGTATTTTCTCAGCAAATACCCATTTTTGCCTCAGGACTGCAAATAAAGAATGATATAATTGTAACACACAAACTAAAGGATACATTACTATTTTTAATTACAAACAAATTAAAGAAATGAGCCTTTTTATGATTGCCTTGAGGTACAGTTGTGAATCGGTTCATGACACGTTTGTCTGCCTCAGCCTCATTGCATGCTTGAGATTTCATTAGAGTGTTGAGTGTATTTTAACAATACAAAATAATTTTTATATGAAACAGTGCTTTTTCACACTCATGCAATATTATCCTTTAGTGCAATCTCAATTTAAATTGTGTAGAATGACAAAATTGTCCATTAAGCATATGTCAGTGACAAATACCTGCTTATAGCATAACTGTAAAAGATTTATGAATTGCCTGCATAGTAGCATATTTCTTTAATTACTCATAAATGTTTTAAAGGACACTAGGTATTTGTTAAAGCCAAATATTTCATTACCCAATGTTTATATATCTGAGATGGAGCCACTTCCTTGTTCAGTAAGCATTTTTTGCACTGTCTCTAAAATAGATTTTTTCATGATGTGTTTTGAAGACAGAACTATGCTCAATTTTATATTAAAATAACAGAAGGAAGAAAGCTTTACAGTTAAAAATACATTCTTATCATGGTAGGTCTTAACATTTAATTAATATTTTACCATATTTCAGTAATTATTACATATCAATTGCATATACCTTTTACTTGGTTCATCTCATAAGTAAAGGTATTGCTTTCATAAAAAAGTAGGTTATTACCTCTCTATACTCCTCCCTCAT
>NC_056744.1:535467395-535469895 GCF_019279795.1 Protopterus annectens
TCTACTAAACTTTCCCCGATGCTGCAAAACCTCTTTGATTTTGCCTCAAAGTGCTTTGCCAGCTTGTTATAGCAATGTCATTTTTATAAATCTTTACCCTACATCTTGTAACAGTTTTCTTTTCTTGTAAGTCACTGATGATTATGGTACCTCAATAATGTCAGGCATTTCCTTTATTCCCCAAGTACTTTTGAATTTGTACAGCAATCTTAAAGAAATAACTTGTTTGTATGTCTCTCTGAAGGTACAGTGAAAAATATTGGACATTACACCATAGAGATCTGTAAGCCTAGTTATTATGTTTTAAAGCAGTAAAAGTAAAACATGATTATTAAACTTATAAACCTTCATAACATAATGTCTGTGCTTTATCATTGCACATCAGCAAGAGGAACTTACATAAACTAAATGTCTGTCCTGCTTTCTGCTTCAGCAAGAAAGCCAAACCAACTTTCTTACACTGTGACAGTCTGAGGCTGCATTGTTGCAGCAATGTTACCTGCGACCTTTAGGTCCACTGTCTTACAAAAGTATACCAAAATAAATATGTGTGAAGGAATTCAAACAAACAACAGTCTTCCAATGAACGCAGCTTTATACTCATTGAAATTATTTGAAAAATCATGGACTAGAATGAATATAAACCGTGCTGTTTGATCTCTTGAAATGTTTGTGGTTTTGCCAGATAGTTATGCAGAAGGAATACATTCCCATGCTATGAATTTGCTATTTTACATGCAACCAGTTAAAAAAAGACTTGTATAGCATAAAAGATATTTTGAAATGCTAATTCCTTGCAATGGATCTTCTTTCACCATTCTGAAACTTGAAGACTTTATTGAAGAGAAATGAAATTTGTCATGTATCCACTCACATTTCATGCTTTATGTAATAGCATTTGCAGAAAGTGCTTTACAGGCTTTTTATAGCAATGTTATTTTTATAAATCTTTAATTTTTTGATAAATATATTGATGACCATTTTGTGTATTAATAAGTATGGTAAAATCATGGTTTGCCAAAAGAATGTGGTTTTTTCATATCCCATTTTTTCCAACTGAGTTCTGAGAGAACACCAAAGTTTGTAAATATTCTTACAGCTCCAAAAGATGTGAAGTATATCTACATGTGGGAGGGAACAGAACGGACAGGTTATTGTATCCAAATTTCAGTAAGACTGCTGGGGTATAGTAAGAATTGTTGTTTATCATAAGCTGGGTGTAGATTAGGCCAGTTTATGATAAACAACAATTCTTACTATACCCCAGCAGTCTTACTGTAATTCGGATACAATAAAAACCTAACCTGTCCGTTCTGTTCCCTCCCACATGTAGATATACTTCACATCTTTTGGAGCTGTAAGAATATTTACAAACCTTGGTGTTCTCTCAGAACTCAGTTGGAAAAAATGGGATATGAAAAAAACACATTCTCTTGGCAAACCATGATTTTAAATATAATTCCTAAATCTCTTAAGGGTATCCATCGCCACATCTGTGTTACAGCCTGTGCCCTTCTCAAATATTTTATAGCCAAGAATTGGGTCAATCCCTCAACAATAACTTGGGAAAACTTTACATTACTGGCAATCAAATATATATCTGCACATAAGTTATGCAATAATAACAAAAAGAAAAAAGAATATTTTCAGAATTACTGGTGTAGACTTTTTGACCTAATCCAAACTAAATAATCTTCCAAAATGTGGGTCACTAACACTACATTCCAGGAAATCCTCCATCAGTATCATATCTGATCCTATAACCATTAGACATTGTTACCATCACACGGTAACTTTTGATTTTACAAAATATTTCGTTATATTATTTTGTTATCCTCTGGCATCCATGGTGTAAATATGTTGTAAATATGGTATAAATAGAAGTACATGATGTAAATAGTTGTTTTTCTATGGTTATACCCTCCTTACCGCTTTTCTTTCTTCTTAAGACAGTCATATATTCTTCCTTCCAAGCCACTTTCCATTTGTATCTCTAGACTTTGACTGTAATTGGTTATTGGGGGTCTTTACTGCTTATATTGGTCTCTAAGATGTAAGTTTCCCTGTAAGATAACTGCTGTTTTATAAATGCATAGTTTTTGTACTAACTGTTACATATATACCTATACTTTATTGCTTCCTGTAATGACTTACAGTTTTTCCTTTGTATGTTTGAAAAGTTTGAAAAATTCAATAAAAATATATTTGAAAAAAAAAAAAGTATGGACCAACAGTTGACTGATTTGTTTACATACATACATTAGTTCAATCACTACCGTATTTACATTCACATGTAACAAATCTGAGATCGATATTTTTTTAGAGATCAGTTTAGAACAGTCAACACTAAATGCATTGAATTGTTAACATTTTCAGAAAGCCCACTTTTACAAATATTTGCTGATATGATTGCAATTGGTACTAAAATTATCTTAAAATGAATGTGGTTAAAGGACAGGACATCAGACTTTCGAATTTACTTACTTGTAATTATAACTTT